>NC_083105.1:71245918-71552917 GCF_949774975.1 Lagenorhynchus albirostris
CTATGGATAATTTGGACCAGTTAATTCTCTGTTGTGGAGGACTGTCCTCAGCATTATGGGATATTTAGCAGCACCTGTGCTAGACAGGTGCCCGTAATACACCACTTGCCTTCAGTTGTGATAAACAAAAATGTCTCCAAATATGACCAAATTTCCCTAGGGAGAAAAATTGTTCCTGGTTTAGAACAACCATTTTAGGGCTTACATCATCTCACTGTGCCCTCTTGGTTTTCTGCTGTTTCTTCAGCTCTAATTTGATTCTTGTCTTAGTCTGGATTATGGCCTAACACTCCTTTTCTGCTGTAACCTGTTACCCCATAACTCTGGACAATCTTTATCTTCTTGTTCAATAATGACAGAGAGCCAATGAAATTGAAAAAAAAAAATGACTTCTGTTTATTACTGCTTCTCTTTCTCTCTTTTTGCATGCACAGAAGCAAAACATCTGTTCAAATTCTGTTCTTCTAGTATGAGATACATGTTTCAGATTTAAACACATTTTTGTGACATGTTCAGTAGAATTAATATTTTCTTTCAGCCTTAGGGTAAGAAATCTGTCTACTTTGGTTTTGAATGCTGTCTATACAGTCAGAACAAATGCATGTCCACACACCTGCAAACACACACACATAACCTATCTCTCTAAAGGAGATCACTAAGAACTGCCTAGAGTTTTATAGTTAGGCAATCTGAAACTCTGTAGACTCGACTTACAATGTGATGCAAAGGTTTCTAATCGTGTAGGGAGAATAAAGTAATTTGGATAACTTTGAACATAAAAAGTTCATTAAACAAGATTATAGAATAAGTTAGGAGTTGAACTGCTGTTCAACCGCTGTCTTATAGTGTTTCAAATAATGGGAGGGAGGTTATTTAAATAGTTATAGACATGAGTACCAGTCAATGGATTAGAAACAAGTGGTGAAGACCACAGGGTCTACAATCAAACCACCTTGGTTTCAAATCCTCTCTCTGCCACCAGTAAGTTGTATGACTTTAGACAAGTTACTTAACGTTTCAAATCTTGTTTCCCCACCTCAGAAATTGAGAAAAAAATCACAGTAATATGTGCTCCATAGAGGACTGCTATGAAGATCACCTGAGAAATACATGAAAAGCATTTAATCCAATGCTGGCTAAACAGCAAGCACTCAGTAAAATGTTGACTATTATTACCTCTCCATTGCCCTCAGCAAGGAAATACCTAGAATCCTTTGTCTCAAACTAGGTATCCAGTAGAGCAAGCAGTGCAAAATATCAATCATGAAAAATGAGATCTATAACCAGAAAAAAACTATCTGGCAAAAGCTTCTGAAATTTTCGATGTAGAATGATTGCTCTATTATAAAAAGTATTAGTAATAACCTACCAGATTTTGTGCCAAGAACTTTATAGGCATTCTCTCATTGAATTCTCACAAAAATTTTATGAAGTAACCAGTATTGCAAACCCAATGAAGTAACCTGAATGAAATAAGTGAATTACTAATAAAAGTTTACAGAGGGGGAAATCTGAAACTTAGAGAGGCTTAATCACTGACTCTAGATTAAGCTTAATGGAGCCTAGAGCTCTGGTTGTGGCAAAGCCTCTGAACAATTCATATGATATTTATGAATTCAAAGCAGGTATGTAAAATCTTCTAACTGAACTATAATTTTAACATTTATTTGTAAACAGAAAAAAAGGTATTATAGCAGCAATACCAGAATTAGAAAGTTTAAGAAACTCAACGTGGTTAACTAAAATAATGGCTCTGACAGGGAGAACTGTCAAATAGTTGAAGGAAAATGACTCAAAGTGGGTGTCAAAAGTTAGATAGCTCCTGAAAAAAAATTTCTGCAGATCAGGTACCACCATGAGAAAGGAATAAAATGATATATTACAAATACATATTTTTTGGTAGATAGTCTTACATCCTTTATAGAACAAAAGGGATTATAAATTAAATTGGTAAGTAAAATGACTCCGCTTTTGTATTTACTCTAAACGAGTAAGTAGCTACTGGACTGGAAAATCAAAATAGAAATCATTTTATATTTGGTCTTGAAAAATATAGGTATTTGCCATATAAATTTGACAGAATAAAAGAATGCCAGATAAGCTACTTATAAGCTTATTGTATCAAAGCTCCAAAGTTATGAAATTTGTAATTCATATATATATGTATATATACATATATATACTTAACATCAACGCATAAATTCAAGTTCAAATGAAACATTTACTGACCCTAGTTACATAACGATGTAACACTCAGTGAATATTTATTGAATAGTGAAAGAAAAAATAACATGACAGGTAAATTAGATATTTAACTTCTTAATATTTTTTCTATAATCGGTATTGTTTACTTACAACTTTAAAATTAATAGCTACATTTTAAAACTAATTAATTCAAAAGAGTTTTACATAAAGTAGGATCATAAATGTAATAGAAATGTTATTTATATATTTAAATTTTATAGGTCACTATAAATTCTTAAAAGAAATGCACATCTTCAAAAATATATAGTTACTTTTTTCCTGATAATTATATTAATATAATTGGAAAAAGTATAAAGAAAAAAATTTAAATCACACATCTTAGACATAATTAATTTGATATAGATATATTAGATATATTATAATTTTATATATATGATAGATATATTATAATTTGTTTAATTTCATAAAGCTTCAAGTTCCAAGTAGGTCAGGCTGTGAAATTTGAAACCTTATGCACGGTTGCCACATGGTGGTCAAGATCAAGAATAGCAAGCTAAACTCACAGCATGCTTGATTATTGAATATAACGTATTATTGAAGCCAAACTTGAAAATAAAAACTTAGGTTCTTAAAATTAAAAGTGTAAATTTTTATGTCTATATTCTTCATGAATTAGAGTTTCTGATATTAATTTTTAGCAATTAAAATTATTAAAACATGATGGTGACAATGACATCAGTTTTGTTAACTGTGATAGCTACCAAGTCATTTATATTTAAATTTTAAACTCATAGGGTAGCTCTGATTTATTTTGGATCAGAGTCTGTGCTTGTCTTTTGTTCCTACAAAAAGTGTAAAGGTTTTTTTGTTATTATGTGTAACACAGGCAAAATTATTTAAGTCAATACATTTTTAAGGAATTTCACATGTTCTGATTCCTTCCACTGCCAATCACCTTGGTTTCTCCAATGTTTGATCCATAATTTTCAAGATAACCCTTTCAAAAAGAATTTTGTCTCAATCCACAGTTGTCATGTTGTCGGTCCACAATTCTTTTAGTTGGGCTTCTTTGATCTCCAGTGGAATATGGACACACTTCAAAATTCCCCACCTGTAATCTTTGGGATCCAATTTCCTCAAGCAATTTACTTTAGGACCATGTTTAGGGTCAAAGGAGATGGATCTGCCTGGCACTGAATTTTAGACACCCTCTAAACATGCATTAAGTTCAAACCATATTCACTCTTAAGCTATCACACCTTAGAACAGTACAGATCGTTGGGATATGCCAATACCCAATATAAAAAGTTTGACTGTTAGGTTTTTCATAGTTTATTAGCAGCTATCTTGAAGTTCTTTCCCACAGGTCTAACACGTAGTTCTCTCAGTAAAGGAAACCACACGATTACTCTATGAGGCATTTCCAACAATGTAGGTCTGCAGAAATAGTCCCATTGGGATAGACCTCAACAGTGCCTGTGTTCGTCTTATTCACTGTTTTATACACCCTAGTGTCTATCACTATTCCTGCTGTGGTATGGGTTCAGTACTATACTTTTAAACGAACAAGTGATATTCAATAATTGAAATGTTGCCAGAATTAAATAAAATATAAAAACGATTTAAAAAACCAAAAAATTATATACTGACATATTTGCTAGTGCAATTTGAATAACAGACAAAAGCAGGCAGCAGTGTTCCTTCCTTCGAATTTGCTTTCCCCAATACCTGCCATCCCTGTTATGTTTTCATTCACTGAGCTTTAGGTTGGAAGAACCCCTCCTTCTGAGTGTTCTATTAGTGACCCCAGAAGCAATTACTAGCCATTAGGACTGGCTTCCAAAAGGTGGATCAGACCCATACAGTGTTTTACTCAAATTTGTGTGGTACATTTAGCAGTGAAGTGTGACTTTGAAGTTTGCTTTAAAAGAGAAGGAGGATGCAAGGGAAAGCTTCATAGATCTTTCTTAGGTTCAAAAGGCAGAATTAAGTTTAATAATTCAAAATACATTTCTTATCTGGGTTTTTTAATTATTTACAGAGTTAAATCAACTTGTCCATCTACAAAGTGCTAAAAATGTGTCTTTGATACTTTTACTCACTGAAGTTGCATACTTAACCAGTGAGTATGTTTTATGCCGCTGATTGTTATTATGCTTCTTATATGGTGGAATGAAGCTGAAACTGAGCCCCTGAAGCCAGAGTATGGGCTCAGAGTCAGGGTCTGCTCTGGCTTCCCTGAGGGGCAACAACCTGAACCCCTGTGGCTAACATCCACAAAAGGAAGGAGTATAGTTGGTGATGACCAAAGTCTTTTACATTGTTATGACCTAATGTAATAATTATTTCTTAATTAGTCTTTCAGTGGTTTACTTTTCTCTTTTTTCAAGTCATGGGTCTCTTTTATCTTATTTCTCTCTTTTTTTGTCTTTTTCTCTCTCCTCCTCCTCCCCCCGCACCTCTCTCTTTCTTTCTCTTCTTTCCATCCCTCCATCCCTTCCTTCCTTCCTTCATTTCTTTTTTTGAAATGTTTATTTACGTCAATCAACATAAAGTAACTTATTTTAAAGAACATAAAGAGGCTCCACATATGAAGTTTCAGCTTAACTTAGGGTAAGTTATACCTCAAATCTATTTTCAGAGACTCTACTGCAGCTATAAGTAACTACTTGTATAAACTATGCTTGTTGCATTTTAGAAAATATTCAATATATAATATCAAGCAAATTCAAAAGTCTACTTTTTTAAAATAAAATCTCTGTTTAGCTCACTTCTTTTCTTCAAATGAGTAAAAACTGAGTGGTATTTGCTTTTCTTGCAAAACAAAACACAATTTGAAGAAATTATTAAAGACAATGGTGCCAAATTTATTAATGTTGGGCATTCTTATAATTAAGCACATCAAAATAGATATATAAAGAAAAAATATCACATGGTATAATGTTAAAATCATTCTCTACAAATTCCCAGTTGTTTATTTTTAAAGTATAAATTTGTTTCAGAAACTGAAAGACAGTAGATTCACTGTAGATGTACAGTTTTAGCTAGATTTGTTAGATTAAAAAGAAAAAAACTGGAATTACAGTTAACATATAGAAGGCACAAACATTGATACTGTATTGATAATTGTTCTATGAATCTATCTAATAAAAATTTAAGAATAAATGTTCCCATCTAGTTAAAAACAATCTTAACCTGACTGAAAACTTGTTTTGGCTTTTTAAAGTGGAAAGTTCTAGAAGAATTTTTTTGAAAGAGTTAGACAATTTGAAAACATAATATTCTAATAGATACATATCAAACTTCAGAGTTCATAGGACTTGAAAATCTTAAATACTGAGTTAATTCAAACTTTTATTAAAAATTGACTTCTAAAATTAGAATTAAAGTTTTCTTGACTAAGCATATGTTCTAAATAGGTCTTTAGGTTCCTAAATGATTGCCTTTCTAAAGAACAGACTGGAAGAAGAAGTGATCAATTTGCCCTTTAAATACACTGTAATTTAGGTAGCCCTATCAGTGCAACAAGTGTGTTCCTATGCAAGTTGTTATACTTGCGTTACTTCCCAGTCTTTTTCCTCTATTTTCATTTCTATACAATGATACCACTATGCTTAATTATAGGACTTGTATCATGTAAGCTTTCTTATTCTTAAAATACAGCCATTTAACCCTTTTAAAAATTGCATGGACTAGTTCTCCAAACCCTCCCACATATATAGCTTGTCTATTTCTTACCCTCAAAGAATAAAATAAATGCCATAAAGTCATCACTATAACAAAGGATAAGTTCTGTGCTCTTACTTAGTTTAAAATGAATGTGAAGGCACTTAGAACCTATAGTACAGATATAATGAGGCAGAGTACACATTAATATAAAAATTGTATTATAATAAAGAGGAAGTGGACCTAAAGCACAATGAATATTTATTGATTAATATCGCTACCAAAATCCTCAGGGCTAGCCATTTTTAGAAAGGTTCAGGAATATTACAATTAATATAAGGAGACCCATAAAAAAATTTTACCTGTTTTCCAGTCTCATGTACATGATTATGGTAATAGCAGGTGCAATGCAGACACATGGGGGGTGTTGGGATGTTAATAAGATGAAAAATAAAACACATACCATAAAATTCCGCTGGTAATGAATGTTCTCTTTGTTAAAGTCGATCACATAGCCATTGAAGGACCAAACAAATGTGAGATCCAGTGCAGGATCAAAGGAAGCAGCACACTGCATGGTTGCATTTTCTCCAACAGTGATATCGGCATTAATTGGAGCCAATATAATTCGTGTGGGATCTATACATTTTTAAATAAAGGAGTAAACCACAATTCAAAAAAATATGAGACACCATATTATCTAGTACATTAAAAAATAAAAATCAATATAGTTGAAATCTCTGTGCAAAACAATAAGATGTTTACAAATTTAAATTCCAAGAATAGTTTCATCAAACAAGAGATTTGCACAGAAGGCTTTTGAAATGGAAACATCAAAACGTGGATTGTCTTATAAGCTTAGTGCTGAATCATGCCTTATAGTACATTAGAAATTAAGCACTGTCAAACTTAAAAAAAAAAAGTAAAGTTAATCAAATGGTTTCCTACCTGTGATAACAAGAGTCCCAGTGCTATTAGCCTTCCCTTTATTATTTTCTACAAAGCATGTATAGACACCTCCATCATTCCTTGTAATGTTATTGATTTCCAAGCTGCCATCTTCCCAAATGACTATTCTATTGAAATGAAAGAAGTACATATTTCACAAAATTAATTTAATGAAATACGTTACTATTCTATGTCTTAGATTAAAAACACTAACATCTTAGTATCATTAAAGTTTTACATAAATTGCTTGACAGAGACTTTTTTCAAGATGAAACATTCTAGCCTTTGTTTAGAATATTCTTTCTCAGCATCAAGTTTTTTTGGAAAACCACCTTCATCTTTTTCTTGGACTTATCACAGTAATCTCGAACTGTCCTCCTGCTGCCAACCTTGCCTCTACACGGTTTCTTTTCCCACATGTCAGCCAGACATGAAGACATACACCACATAAGTAATACAATGTCACTCTTTGGCTCAGTGATGTCACTCTACAGCTCAGAAGCCTCCAGTGAGTTTTCCATCTCATGCATAGTAAAAGCCACAGCCCTTGGTTTGCCCTTTTAGGCCCTGGTCGTTTTCACAATCTGTTTCTCACAACCTTCAGGGTTTTGCACAGTGGCACCTTCAGTAAAGCTTTGTCTGATAAATTCTAGTTAGTATGGCATGCACACACCCACCCATGGCACTGCTGCTGTCCTGGCATTCCCCATGATATCCCTCTTCCCAGATTTTTCTTCCTAACACATATTTCATCAGACATACTTCAGCTTTACTTGTTAATCTATCCTTGCATTAGATGGTAGCATCCTGATGTCAGGAATTTGTATCTGCTTTGTTTGTGGCCCCATCTCAAGGTAACATATTCATTAACGTATACAATCATTAGGAAAAAACAAAAAACTATGTTCCAGGAATTCCTTAAGGAGTGAGACATGAAACAATGAGTAGGCACTTGATCAACCTGTTTTTGAATGTATGAACTACATAGAGTTTAACTGAAGCAGTGGCTCTCTACATACCACCATAAAATGACTTTTAAACCACTGTGAGACAGACTTAGATCAGTCATAGGCCTGAAAGAAGTGAGCCCAGATCTTCCAGGAACATGACCCCAGGACTTCAGCCTTGGTAGTTAGAATGGACTGTCATTTCCACAGCCACAGAGGAATACAAACATATTTTAATTTTAGGAAATTTCAAAGAATGATATTGTAAAATCTACCTAGTAAAAGCTTCTGTAACAGATTACTTTTAGGAAATTCTTCTATGAACAGAAACTAAATCTTTCATACTAATAGAACTTAAATGTATTCCCTCTGCCTGTCTGCCTCTTCCTTGGAGTCAGGAGACCGAAAACTCATTATTTGTAACCTTATTATACCTAACTCTTACATATAATTTATATTACATTAATATTACATATATTATGATATATTACATATAATTTATATATTTATTATATAACTTTACTATATAATGCCTTGCACTTACATTCAATATTGGATTGCCTGTCATTGGATTTTATTTTATTTTTAAATTTTTGATATTCTTTTCCATTATGGTTTACTACAGAATATTGACTATCCCGTGCTTTACAGTAGGACCTTATTGTGTATCCATCCTATATATAATATTTTGCATCTGCTGATCCCAAACTCCCCATCCATCCCCCCACATCTCCTTCCCCCTTGGCAACCACACGTCTGTTCTCTATGTCTGTGAATGTGTTTCTGTTCTGTAAATAAGTTCATTTGTGTCATATTTTCGATTTCACATACAAGTGACATTATATAGTATCTTTCTCTTTTTCACTTATTTCATTTAGTATGATAATCTCTAGGCCCATCCATATTACTGCAAATGGCATTATTTCATTCTTCTGTATGGCTGAGTAATATTCCATTGTATATATATACTACATCTTTATCCATTTATCTGTCAATGGACATTTAGGTTGCTTCCATGTCTTGGCTATTGTAAATAATGCTGTATGAACATTGGGGTGCATGTATCTTTTCAAATTATAGTTTTGTCTGGATATATGCTCAGGATTGGGATTGCTGCATCATACGGAAACTCTATTTTTAGTTTTTTGAGGAACCTCCACACCCTCAAAAGGGTGGAGTTTTGCCACGCTTTTGGGTGTGGCAAAGGGTGTAGGAGGGTTGCCTTTTCTCCACACCCTCTCCAGCATTTACTATTTGTAGAGTTTTTAATGATGGCCATTCTGATCAGTGTAAGTGGTACCTCATTGTAGTTTTGATTTGCATTTCTCTAATAATTAGCAATGCTGAACATCTTTTCATTTGCCTATTGGCCATCTGTATGTCTTCTTTGGAGAAATGTCTATTTAGATCTGATTTTTACTTTCCTTAAATATATAATTTCCAAAACCTTAATTTATCTCTGAAGCTTTGTACAAACACATGCCAACAATTCTCCATATATTCCATTTTAAGAGCAGAGCTTCATAAAGGACAATTACTACATACATACTTTATTAATAAAAATCTCCATATAAGAAAACACCAAAAATTTCACCAATAATATATTCCATAATTTCCTTGCTCGTCTTTAACTCTCCAGTTCCAACTTAAGCTCATTTCAGAATACTTTTTACTTATTGAAGAAATAATGTAATAGCATAATATAAACATAAAAGTAATTATTTGATATTGTGGAAGCTATGCCAATGTCCCTCTATGTTCTCACTGTGAGGAGTGTAACTGATCCACAGCTCTAGCTGCTGCACTCAGAAATCCATCACTGTGTTTGAGCCAAAACAACACTTTCCACAGGTTGCTCTCAGCCAATGACTGAGTCCAGGAGGAATTTTAAGACTGCATATTCCAGGTAGACATCAGGCTCCTCTGATGGGCATTTTTAGCTGGAACGCTTTCCAGTGGTCTTACCACACTCTAGTAAATTGCACTGCAGTCCATTTCTACCCAACCTTTCTTCCTTCCTTCCCTTTCCCTTTCATTTGGAAGCAGACCTGAATCTCAGCTGGCTGTCCCAGGCTTCACCAAGAGTCTTCTCTGTTTTCCTTCCTAGGCATTGCCATTAATAAATCTCTTGCATGGCTAATCCCGCATTGTCATCTTCTTCTCATAGAACTCATATTAACACAGTACTAACATTAATGTCTCATTTTTTCTCACTAAGCTCTAGTGTAAGTCCTTAGCCAATTTTCCACCCCCACCCCATTTACTTATTTTGTACGTAAAGCAATGAAAATTATCATCAAGTTGCAATGGAAACAACAATAGCAACAATTAATCTTTCTAAAACCCACATTATATTCTTAGTTTTCTCATATATATTAGCTCTCAATTGATCATTGTCGTCTTTAAAGGGTATACTTCCTTGTGTTGTTCAGCTCACCTACACTTTCAGATACTTTGTCCATGACATTATAATTAATTTCAGTAAGAGTATTTAGGGAACTTGATGGTTTTGAATAATGATCCATATTCTAAAGTCAATGTAGTTAAATTATCAGAATCTTATCCTTATTTTCAGATTAGATCATATAGATAAACAGTCAAACAAGCCAGGAACCATCTGGTCTTTAATAAAGTAGTCACTTATTGTTGCCAAAATTATTCCAGTATAACCTCCATCTTATTTGTTAATGTTTAAAGCACACCAACTCTGGGGTAGAAAAGAATCTTGGAGAGACTCTCATATAAAAGGCTCAGATAAAGACCATTTTAGAGTTGATAGCAGTCCATTGGTTATAAATGAACAACTACAAAGAAATTCTGTTGGAGGATGCATATCATTTTAACCTTAAATAAAATCATACAATTGAGAACTTAATTACAACTTATCAAGATTTATGTTTCCTCTCTCCTGATTGCAAGTACTTCATATGCCATTTTACAAACCATTTACCAGGCACAGAGATAACTTAATAATGTGGAACAGTTTTTTAGGTAATTATATTAATCAGAATGAGATTATAGTTATGCTCAAAGACAGTTATTCAGTTACTCCTTAATATTATTTTCAACAGAAATGTTTCTCTAAAAGTAATTATTAGTTTAACTTTTCTTAATACATACTATTTTATAACATTCAAACTTATTTTTACATGAAATACCAAATCTATAATAAAGAGATACTTAAATAATCTGAGCTACTAATGGGTTAACATAGTGAGCAAAAATTAGATTTATAGACTCTTTCATCAAAAGGTCATACAATTTGATTCAAATACTTTAAAAATATTGACAGGACTAGAATAATAAGGTTTTAGGAGCTAGACTTTTCTTTTTTTGAACACATGTTTGTATTTAGGAAAAACAAATCCATGAAGCATGGTTCTGAGATATTTGTGGTTGCAGAGGCCCATGGCATGG
Organism: Lagenorhynchus albirostris; assembly: GCF_949774975.1. NCBI lineage: Eukaryota > Metazoa > Chordata > Mammalia > Artiodactyla > Delphinidae > Lagenorhynchus > Lagenorhynchus albirostris. Next base: position 71,257,102 of record NC_083105.1, read on the forward strand.
GTCCTCATCAGAATCAGAGCAAGATTCTTTTCATTAAGGAGAGAGAGCTAATAGTGCAGCCAACAGGGAATGCTATGCTCTAGGCTGTTGCAGTAGTGAATACCTAAAATTGGAACTACCTTATGATCATGGTCTGCATCACTCATTATCTGACTGCTAAAGCTTCAACCCTGTATTGCACAGATTGACTTTTCCTTTAACACTGATTCTTCTAGTATCATTTTGTTAAAGTGTTAATAAATCTTAGTCAGACATATTACCTGTAGAATTTAATGTATTCAGGGAAGCAGCTGCTGTCCTTGCACACCCCTCCCCAACCACAGCTTTGTCTCATGCACAACCATACTTGTGATTATCCTAGTAAGAAAACTGTGTTGCCATGTGTTCATTCCATATCAGCATGGCACAAGTTCAAGTTCTGGCTTGGAGATTACTGATACATTTTCAGAAGGTCACTTTAAACTTTCCAGGCTTTAGATACATCAAAACAGAGATAACACCCACCTTACATCCTTTACTGGATTACTGTAAAGATTTATCTTTTATACTTTTGCTAGAATATTTTTTTAAAGGCAAAAACTACTTTTTTCCTCCCTTATTTAAGCCTTTAGACAGATTTCTACTACTCTTAGATGAAGCCACAGAAAATGTTGTTACTAATGACCTGGCTTACTATGCGTCATCCCTTAAAACTGTTCTCCATTTTATTCTAAAGACAGCCATGTTGGTTTTAGTTCTTACATTCCTTATACATCCTCTGCTCTCTGCCTTAGGGCCTTTGCACATGCTGTGCTCCCTGCTTGAAATATTTGCTGCTCCCCAACCTTCACATCCCAATTCTCCTATTTCCCAACATTCCTTCTCCCCATAGATAGTTAGGAAGATTAGAAGTTCCTGTTCACTTCAGAAGAGGGAAGAGGTGATTTGTACTTTAAAATCACCTTTTATTTCCCTACTGAAATATTTAATAGGTTAATTGCATAAAATTAAATCAAATATGAATGGCTATAGAAGCCCTTGTTAGGGGAAAAATTATAAAGACCCTATTTTATTTCCCATTGTTAATTAGTTTTGTGGCCTTGGGCAATTTGTCACAAACCTCTGGGCCTCAATTTTTAAAATTCCTTATAAACTCTAGAAGTCTAAAAATTGAATTCTGTTTATAATAGATACTGACAGTGATGGGTATTTCTGTTTACCTTAGAGCTGTGATATCTTCTGGGGAGAAAAGTTAGAACAAAAATTATTTACACTATGAATATGAAAACAAGTTCTCTACAAAGTAAACTTTCCCAAGTACTGAGTTGCAATCTGATTTCTAGTTTCTGGACTGACCTGCTGCTATTGACAAGCCACTCTGTACCTTTACTCCATAAAAATTTTGGTTTGGGTGCAGCTTTAGGTTTGCATTCAATTATAACTCTTCCTCCTTTAGCAGCCAGGATCTTTTTCTTCATAGGATTCATTTCAAAAGTTGGAGCCAAAGCTAAAAGAAAGTAAACTATTATTTGTCTCTTTTGCTAAAAAAAGAAACAGAAGTTTCTTCTATACTATAGCATCTTTTATTCCCTTTTGATTAATAATCAATAGAAAAGATTAATCTCACCAAATGTTATCAGCAATGACCAACAGACATTCCATGCCTAATAATAATAATTGTTTTCTTTTATTTAAAACTTTATTGAGGTATATTTTACTTATCAAAAATTTACCCATTTTAAATGTATAATTCTTGGTGATAACTGAATTAATTATTACACATTTAAGTTGTAATCAAATGCTGTATGAATATTTACCTTGAAGGTAATACCTAATTCAAGTGTCTTGACTCAGTTGCGCAAGAGAAGTTAAGTGAAAGGATAGAGGAAATTGAGCAATTATTAATATTGACACATATTCATAATCCGTAATCATAGTCACACTTTGAATGAACTGTCCCCAGCTTACGGATGAAAGAACTGATACCTATTAAGATTATATAATTTGCCAAAGGTGCCACAGGCAGTAAGGTATAAAATGGGATTTACATTTGAATCTAGATCTGTCTGATTTGCAAGCATGCTCTTTTCAATAAACAATATGACTCCTCCTTCATTATACAAACATTTATTGAGTACCAACTGCATGAAGACACTATGAGATGCCTTAATAAACAGAGAGACCCCTGCCTTCAGGACCAACCTACAAACAGTTATGGGAATGATGTTTTCAATTAATTGAGAAGTACATAATGCACCTGTAGCTCATCCTTACTTCAAAGTACAGATCAATAATTATGAAAACATGCTATAGAGTCTCAAAAAATATTACTCTCTTGATGATATGCTCTAATTTTCTTTAGTGTCCCCACATCTAGCTCATTTCTCAATCTCTTTGTCATTTTGCAGACTCCAGGGGGATTCCATCTTTTTATTTCCACACATCCCAATCATCTATAAAATTGTCCTTTCTGGGGGCTTTTCTAGGCCTAAGTATATCTTTATCCAGGTCTTGACCCTTCATCATCTAGTCCCATGATTCTCAAATTTTATTTGTGCATCATAATCATCTGAGGATCTTGGTAAAATGCTATTTAATAGATCTGGGGTGGATCTGATATTCAGCACTTCTAACAAGCTCTGAAGAACACACTTTTTATAAAAATGATTTAGGTTATCCCATTGTTCTTTTAGTCTGAGTTTTTATAATTGGAAATAAATAAGTAAACAACCAACTGTGTTGTACACCTAACACAGCATGTGGTATTTTGTATAGGCTAAATAAATATTGTGGGTGACATATTGCTTATAAAATATGAGAGAAATTTTCATCGGATTATATTTATCTAGAAAGTCTAAATTTATCTAGAAAATAAGACTAAATTTATCTAGAAAATAAGACTTTTTTCCGAATCTGTTCAGTCTTAATAAAATCGTTGATTTGGTGCAGTCATTTAAATGACCCATGCTTACCTAATGTTTGAATTTCTAGTGACAGAATCTAGACCATGTTCATGTATACATACATATATATATATTTTTTTTCTTTTGTTCTTTATTGAGCCTATTACAGACTAGTATCTGGTGCAGAGTAAGCACTCAATAATCATTTGGTGGATGAATAAATGAATTAACTAAATAACTCAGGAAAGAAGAGAGAGAAACACTGTTCCTAAAGGTAATAAACAAAAATAGATTGAAACAAATATAAAGATGGTCAGGAATTAATCTCAGTCTCAAAATGATCAATTTGCTTAATTACTGCCTTAATAGATTAATGATTGCAAGATTTAGGTTTGAAGACAGAAATATTTTTCAGTCTGAGCTGTTAAATTTTCATTTTCTCTTGTAATATATAACAATTAACAAGAACTTTTAACAGAAAACAAAAGCATTTACATTTGGAAGGAATTGAAATTCACCTCATATCTTCTCTAAGAGTCAAAATGATTTTACTGCACTTCATACCAAAGTGATAGGGTATGAAGCCTAAGCCTAAATGTTTCCTTGATACCCAAAGAAACTAGATTAAATATATTAGCAAGGAATTTTGACTTTAGGGGGAAGAAATGGAATATGATACTCAGCATTATAAGAAGAGGCAGGAAAAGTTAAAATCAAGAAGGCCTCAACTCTTTTTAAAGATAGCTTTCTTTAATACTTTCTTATAACTGTCTTAGTGTCTTTCATGTTCTTTTAGTGTCACTCAATTTGCAGTGATACCAATGTTTTAAAAAATTTCCCTTTGGTGTCTCAAGAATAAAAGAGACTGCACTGAGTCATTGTTTTATCTTTTCAGTAATCATTTCTAGCAGAGAAATCCTGCCCACCTGATTCATTACTTACAATATTACTAAACTTGGTGACAGCCACTTCAAATAGTATGAAAAGGACATGATAGTATGAAAAGGACATGATACTTTTAATTAAAGTAGTTGTAATGAAAATAAGAAGAAAGTAAAAAATCTCAGAGATTTATGGGATAAAAATGAGAAATTTAATAGATGTAATGGGGGGAAAGTATGTAGTAGATTGTGTCATTCTTTAGAACAGTAAATATTTCAGGAGGAGATGATGTGAATGAGTGAGAAATAATGAATTAGGTTTCAGACATGCTGAGTTTGGGATATCTGTGAAGTTACCCAGATGACCATTTCTACCAAGAAGCTTTTATAGTGAGCTTGAAGCTGAGGATAAAATTCTGGGCCAGATGTATAAATTAAGGGGTCCTTGATAGTTAATGGGCAAAGAAGAAGATATCATCCAGGTTTTTTTAAAAAATTTAAAAATAATAATAATTGAGGAATAATATTATAAAATACATGAAAGAATGAGTAAGAAAATGGAATGCAACCAGAGGAATGGAAATCTAGAAGAGAGCAAGATTTCCAACTGAGCAGGGAAGGGGTAAAAAGGAAAATGAAGGCGATCAAGACAAAATAATCTGGGAGGTATCAGAGCATGGCATCACCAAGGACAAAAGAGAGGAGAATTCAAGAGGAAAGCATGACCAGAAAGAGAGGCAGCCTGAGGATATGCACACACACTCACACGCACACACACACACACACACACACACAGACACACACATGCACACGAAGAAAGGATGTCTGTTGAGGGCAGAGATAAAGGGATTATTTTGGGACAAGATACATCGTCCTCTGGATAAAGAGTATCAAAAGGACAAGTGTAGTAAAGATTCAGATAGTTTTGAAGAGGGATGGGAGGTTGAAATATTTTATTTCAGTGTTTTTCAATTTTCATGGAGAAGTAAGAAAGTAATATGAAAGTAGGAGTGAGTGTGGGGTAAGGGGATTGAGGAATGTCTCGAAGGTTTTCAATAGCAATTTTAATCCAGGGACCCAGGGACTGATAAAGCTACCAAGTGCTAAACACTCATCTGAGGCTGGCTCACAGGCATTGCGGAAGCATCAATCTTCACTATGTGATGTCCTGGCAGTGTTTAGCTGCCCAAACATAGGAGAGAACAAGACATAAAAATTGGCAGGTGTAAAGTTTGCTTTACCATTAAAAAAGTCTTAAAAACCTTTATACTCCATGTTGCCTCCAATTTATTTACTGTTCATGAATGAAAGGAAAATAATAATATCATTCTATTTCAAACCACATTTTAGAAATGTTTAACTTCTAATTCAAGAAAGTAATGTGAAATTAAATATAATCTGTATATAATGAAGGATCATTTTAACATGTTGCTTTCTTGCTGATTGTTAACAGAAACCAGAAATAATACTGACCCAAGATCTTCAACTCCGCGTTTGCATAAATGGCTCCATGTGTATTTTCAGCTATGCACTGATACATGCCAGCATTTTCAAAGGTCACGTCATACAGTCTCAATTCCCCTCTATGATACTGGAAAGAACACAAAGTGAAACACATTTTCTTGATAGACTTTAATAGAAATGGTTTCATTTGGGTTTGGGCTTGGTTGTCTTTCCATTTAGGTACATTATTTTTGCCCCCACTGTTAACTAAGTCTAGTGGAGTAGGGTTTTCATGGTATGGGGAAGTAAAACCCACTTACCATGCCCAGTGGCTCTTGTTCTATTCATCCTACAGAGAAGAGAGTCCACCTTTTTCCCTCTTGGCCCAGCTGGGAGATTACAGTGGGAAGGTAGAGAAGGACCCCACTGCTGCTACTTGTCCCCAGGGCTAAAGGTAGGACCTTCATTCTTACCTCTGTTTCTGTGGGGTCAGGGAAACAGTGGCAAGAAAAAGAGGACAATATCAGGTAGTAGAGATGGATGCATAGGAAGAGGGTGAAAAGTGGAACAAAGGAAACAATAAGGAGAGAGAGAGAGAAGGTAGACATAAGAAAATGTTTAAGCTGGAAAAAGACACTTTATGTTCACTTTCTGGTTTTTTCTTTTAAAGGAGACTTTTATATTTCAGGGACTAGATGCCCTTAATCTATTGACACTCCTGCTAACTTTATCCCAGGATCACCCAGAAATGTTACCAGAACATAGGCTCAAGAACTGCAAAGCACTTGAACATACATACCAAATATCCATTCTTCAGCCATCGGATGCTAGGGATGGGCTTCCCTGTGGCCACACAAGGCCAGTAGAGATCACTGCCTATATCCACCTCTGTGTCATTGATGTGTTCTACCCACTCAGGAAATGCTTAAAAGTAAAGGACATTGAAAATTGTCAAATGCAAGTCAACATTCATCATCATCTCAAGAGGACAAATATTACACTTAGTTGATCTTCCTCTAGAAAATACATCAAATACTCTGTGTGTCATAAAATCAATGATAGAGTCAGTGAAATTGTATTTCTACAGGTCAGCAGGTAAACTTTATCTTACAATATTACAGCACTAGGTAACTGTAATTAAATTCATAATTGTTTTTCTATTTGTGAACCACGTTTTGTTGGAAAGCTAATTCATGAATAGCACTAAAATAATTTATCTTTTTCTTATAATGTAAATCTTTCAAAATTACATATAAAGTTTTAAAGAATTATGTGTTAATTTATTATGTAAGAGGGGTAGAGTCTAGGGTACAAGTGGAGATGTTGACCTCAGAGAGCAGCTGAACCTAGAATATAAAGAGATAAGGGTAGAGAAGTAGGTGTCAGTAGATGTGGAGTGGGAGTTTGTGAAAGCTCCAATTTAATTACTACCATTTTCTCTGTGAAATAAGAAGCCAAGTTATTAGCTGAGAGGAAGGTTGAAGGAGGAGGTACTGTGGGTTTGAAGGAAATCATGAAGGCATGAAATGGTCATCTAAGAGAGTGAGAGGTAGGTGAATCTGGAGAAATGTAGTCTAGTTGCCAGGCGACATTAAGGGTAACAATAAGGTCTGAAGCATGGCAGTGGGAGTGAGTTGCTGAGGAAGGTTGTAGGACAAGATCATTGGAGGAAAGGAGTTCAAAGGAACTGAGAGGGCAAACTATTGGAAAAGTTATTATAGTCTACATGATTTTTTTTAAATTAATTAATTTATTTATTTTTGGCTGTGTTGGGTCTTCGTTTCTGTGTGAGGGCTTTCTCTAGTTGCGGTGAGCGGGAGCCACTCTTCATCATGGTACGCAGGCCTCTCACTGTCGCGGCCTCTCTTGTTGCGGAGCACAGGCTCCAGATGCGCAGGCTCAGTAGTTGTGGCTCACGGGCCCAGTTGCTCCGCGGCATGTGGGATCCTCCCAGACCAGGGCTCAAACCCGTGTCCCCTGCACTGGCAGGCAGACTCACAACCACTGCGCCACCAGGGAAGCCCCTAGTCTACATGATTTTATGTCACCAAGAATGAAGTCAGGAGTAGAGTTGTAGTTGGTGAGAGTTGTCAATAGTGAAAATCTTAGGGCAATGAGTGAGGAGGGGCGACTTAACATAAGATTGTAAACTGGATGATTAAAGGAAAAGAAAGATAGTCTAGCAATAGCAGTGAAGAGCAGGGAGGCAGGTATTGGCAGTACTGCCAGTCACTCCTGGGGATGAGGGCTGTGAAAGAAAAATCAGCCACTGCTTGAGTGGTCTACAGGGGAAAGTGTCTTTAAGGGAGAGCCAAGTTTCAGTTAGAGCAAGAGAATAAAGGGAATGTTCAAAGAAGTTGAGAATATAGGGGATTTTGATAATGGACTATGTGCTCTAGAAGCATAGTATAAAGACGTCAGAAGTTGGGAATGAGGGGGAAATAGAGACTAAGTAGGACATGTGCAGAGCTCTGTGGGTATTAAAGTGCAGGTCAGAAGGAGGCCCTGGACCAAGGGCTTCTTAAGGCAAATGAAATGCACAGGGTGAAGGTAAAATGATCCTAATCTTAGTGGATTTTATGAGATGGTGGTGGTGAGGCTGCAAATCCTGGGTCATCGGAGACACTTACTTTATTCCGATATAGACAGAGGCCTGGGGTCTGAGAGATAGGGGTAGGGGTTGGACTTGACCCTGTCACAGTACCCTTTCAGCCTTCTGGTATTCCAGTTCAGCTGAGGCATCATCTCCAGTTTTTCCTATCATGTATCTTTTTGATGAGACTAAGGTACCCCTTTGCCATATGCTTTATCAATATCTTATGTAATTTTCCATATCGCACTCTCACTATTTTCTTTATAATTATATATATTGGGGGTATATATTTATTTGACTGTATATGCTTGTATACATTTGGGGGTTTTGTATGATATGACTAGAGTATGAATTCCTCAAGGACAGAATATTTCCTTTAAGTCCTTGCTCCTATCATAGTGTCTGCCTCTGAGGACACACTCAGTATACACTTGTTGAAGACTTAGATGTTTATTTAGATGTTTATTTAGACCTGCAAACTTCACATTGTAGATTTGTGAATGGATTTGTAGGGATGATTTCAGCCTGAAAAGTTTCAAGCACTGACTGAGAAACAACATTCTCTCCTCCCAAACATAAGCTTATTTTAATGTGTGAGAATCAAACACTTGTGCCAAGAAAATTATATTAAAGAAAACTTTTCCTTAGACCAGTTGTTCTCTAAGTGTGCGTCCTGAACCAGTAACATCAACATCTCCCAAGAATTTGTTAGACATACAAATTCTTGGGTCCCAAATAGACCTTCTAACTCAGAAACTCTGAGGGTGGGAACCAGCAATTTGTGTTTTTAATGAGCCCCCAGATGATTTTAAAACATGGTAAAGTTTGTGAACCACTGGGTTAAACTAAATCATAATGCCTAGGTTCTTGTACAAATAAAAAAGAGAGCTTGAAGAAAGTCTACAAACTATATGAATTATATTTTCTGAAAATTATCAATAACACTACTATTGATCCATTGGTGTTCCTATGATACCAGTGGCATAAACTCTTAACTTATATACTCATATTTGTGACTTAATTAGACATAAAGATGAATATTTTATCCTTTTGCATAATGTAGTTCACATCACTATTTTTAAACTAATCATTTTATGCTAGTTTTTCAAGTATGAAAGTGGCTTTCAATAAGATATTGATTAAATGTATGGAAAATTAAAACAATATCTCTACCTTGAACATAAATTCTTGCCTGGTGTTTATCCTTTCCTCTAATGTTCTCAGCCTCACATTCATATGTGCCTTCATCTTCTAGCTGAATATTGAAGATCTTCAGGACAGCTCCAGATGTGCTGATCTCAGCCGTGCTTGGCATTGGTTCTAGGACCTTCCGCCAACGGATATCAGGAACAGGACTTAAATAGGAGAAAGTAAGAGCTAATGGTCCACAATTCTTAAAAGACAATTTACTCTATGTTTATAGCTAAACATTTACAACATTTATTTCCTAACAATACAAAATTTAATGTATTTCTATATATGTTAATAAAAACTGTGAGTATACTTACTTGCCAAGTGCAAAACACTCTAAAGTCACATTTTGGCCCATCAATGCATATATGTCCTTGAACTGAACTACAATATCAGCAGGATATGGTTTTGTTGTTCCTAATTTAAGAAAAACAAAAATATCAACTAATTAGTAAGCAGAGTAGCGTTTGTTTAACATTGTGGTTTTTATAGGATTAGAATTGCTTCAGTATGGAAGACTTTTCTCTGTACAAGTACTGGAAAATATCTGATCATGTCACAATGTATAGATTTGTTTATTTATGCATAGTATGCATACAGTATGAATTTTATTAAGCATTTTCAATCATATTGGCTCATTCTGACAACGGTGTAACCAATTTGACTCAAATAACTAAAAAATTCAACAATTCTTTAGGAAGCATCAAATAGGTATAAAACAAGCATAAAATACGTATGAAACGAGCATCCCAGGCGATTCTGATAAATTGGATTTTTGATCTGTACCTTGAGAAAACATTGACCCAAGGGGCATTCCTTTTGATTCTGCCTCTAAAATACAACTTGGATCTGCCAGGTACTCTATGGGAATCAGGAAAAAAGAGAAAAAGGAAGGAAATGAGGGATAAGGGAAGAAAGAAGAGAGAAGAGTGCAAAAGAAGGAGACAAGGGAAGAAAGAGGAAGAAAAGAATAAAGGAGTGTCCATGGAGATGAAGGAAAAGAGAAAACAATTTTAAAAGAGGGAAGGAGAGAAGGAAAGAAGAAAATTGTTTATTTAAACATCACCGTGTTCATCAATGACAACATTTATTTAGCATGTCGTTACTGAAGGATGTAATTCCCTCTATCTTACAGTGGAAGAAATAGGCTCAGAAAGGCTAAATACACTGTTTAGGATCACAACATGAGTGTGTATTTTACACTGTATAACACTATAAAGACAAATAGATACACAAAGACCTGAAATACAAGCCAAAACAAAAGTAAATGCTCCGAAAGAGTGGCAGCCAAGGAGGATTGTTGGAAGTATATAGGGGCCAAGGGAATTTCAAGCAAAGAGGGCATTTGAACCAGACCAGTTCAAGTTGAGGAAATAGCATATTATGACACAACTTCAGGAGTGTGCAGGGAATTATAAAAGGTCTAGGAATCAAAATGATATTGAAGCATATGTAGTTGAAGATGAGCTTGAACCTACAACATAGAAGACTTGAAACTGTGATATTAAACATTTTGAAGCTAATTTCCTCAATGGGTAACTACTAATAGGTTTTGATAAAAGAAGTGATATGAATCTTAATTTTGGTTTAAGTAGAAGACCTTGTTGTCAGTTTTAAAGGAAGGAATATGGAGAAGAAAAATAGCAGAGAGTCAGAGATCTAAGGGAGTGAGTTTCATAAATTCAGAAAAATAGATGAGGGACTAAACGAGGGCACAGTTGCAGTGGGAACAGAAAGGAAAGGGCAGATCCAAGTTGTATTTTACAGGCAAAATCAAAAGAACTGCCCCTTGGATCAATGTTTTCTCAAGGTACAGATCAAAAATCCAATTAATCAGAATCACCTGGGATGCTCGTTGAACCTGCAGATCACTTCCTAGGGGTCTAGGATGGGTCACATCATAGGTCTGCTGAATCACTATCTTTGGGTTCCACATTTTCCTCAAACTTCCCAAGTGCTTATGTCCTAAATGGGAACCGCTGTGCTCACTGTCCTGAGGATGGCAGTGGAGAGGAGCTGATGATTAAAAATGCTCCCCTCGAATTATTGCTAAATGAGAAATATGACAGTATTGCTAAATGAGATGAAGAACACCAGAAGAGGAGGTTTAGAGAGGAGATAAAAGATGTGCTTGGAATATTTCAAACTTAACATCCTTGGGAACTTTCTGTGTGTCAAGCCCAGGATGTAGGTAGAATTCAGGATTAAATATAGGGAAAAGTTTTGGAGATGCAAATTTGGAGTCATCACATACGGCTACTAGAGAAAAAGGTGTAAATGAGTGAGAATATTTGAAAAAAGATTAGAAAGAAATATTAGAAGGAGGAAGATCTGATGAAGGATACTGTATAGAATTTGTCAGCAAGGCAGGTGGGAGATGAGCGGAGGCAGTAGTCAGAAAAAATAGGAAAAGAAGGGCGAGTTCAAGAGAGGCAGAGAGATCAACAAGTGTCAAAATTCATACAGTATCAGGCCTGAAAATATCCTTTGGATTTAGCAAATAAGAAGTGGTTTCACTTATTCATTGAATACAAAATAATATGCAGAGGGAAAGGAATGGAGGAGAGTTTGAAGATTCAGAAAAGAAAGGAAAGAGTGATGTAGTGATGTCCTTAAATGAATCAAATGGACTGTGAACCAGGGCAACTGGAGGAAGCAGCCTGAGCAGCAGGAGAAGCACTTCTTCCACCGAGAAAGAAAGAAGCACTGAATGTCGAGGGAAGCATAGGGAAGAAAGTTAGGGAAATTTTTACATGATGGCTCCTTTTCACTCTGCGAAGTAGTGGTGAGAGTATCTCCTAAGATTTGGGAGGGGAAAAAAAGCCAGAAAATCAGAAGATATTTATTGAATTCTAACCATGTGACTGCTATCTTGAGAAGAATAATAAAAATAGAATCTTTATGGTATGATGGACTTTTCCCCATTGTTATATACAACTTAAGGTTAGTGGTAGGAACCAAACCTAAGTCTGCCAACAACAGTGCCAGTATTTCTTCAGAAGCTTGAACTCAGCAATATGAGTGTAGCAGCAGGACTGAGATAAAAATAATGTGAAGTAAGAAAACATATTGTGATCTGATTTCTCAGGAAGTGGTACATTAAAAAACGGAATGCAGTTCATTCAATTGAAGCCTGAGAAAAGGCCAGTCAAGAATGTTAGTGGTCATCAAATATGGCACCACGGTAGTCATACCCTACACTACTTACAGTAGAAAGGCAATTTATATACTTATTTGCTTCATGTAAATAGTTCTTAAAAATATCAAAATAATCCAATTGCCTTCTTCCCCCCGCCCCCCAATTCTGTAATCACTATAGTTTGTTTTGATCTAATCATTCATTCTCTTTCATGAATTTACTAAGAAGTAGGATTGGACATGAAACAAAAAGCAGTTGCTGGTGATTCCCATTGTAAATGATATATTGGTATTTTGCTAATGAATTGATTGGTTCTCTATGCATTCCCTGAGCTAGAGGCAACCAGTCCAAACTCAACCACCTTAGGGACACTTTTATGATGTAAATCTTCTCTATGGGAAAAACTAAGGAAGGGCAAGGCTTACAAAGTACGTATCCTCTGTTTGCTCCGACAGAGCAGACAGCTCCTCTCCCCACTGGATATCTCTTTTCATTATTGTAAGTATGCCATAAGCAGACAAACTTGCAAAAACAGAGGAACAAATATGATACTTACGTTCAGGTAGTGGAATGAGTGGGATAAATTTGCTGAACACACTCTTTGTAATAGAGGGACTGGATACAAAACAGGAATAATTCCCTTTGTCTGATGCCTCAACATTAGCAATGTAGAGATTGCCATTTGTCTGAGACACAAATCTTCGTTTATCCATTGTGATAAATACAGGAAATTCATTTAGAAGCCAGCGGTAGCTAAGATCATCTAGAAGAAAATATTGTTGACTAAGTATTAACCTCCTCTCCAAAAGCAAAGATTTTGTTTTCTAATAATAAGCTAGCCCATAACCTAATGTAGGCTCTTAAAATATTGTTGACTAAGTATTAATCTCTTCTCCAAAAGCAAAGATTTTGCTTTCTAGTAATAAGCACATAATCTAATCTAAGCTTTTATAGAGCCAAGAAGTTGGAAATAGGCCAAGATAAACTGAAAATTTTCTAAAAGCTACTGTAGTTTGAGTGAGTATAAAGTGATGCTAAGCAATTATATCTCTCTCTCTCTCAATTATTTATGGATTACTAATTTTTATTTTTTATTTCATTGATGGGCAAAACGAAACTCAGAGAGGTTAAATGACTTGCTTAGAATTTCATGGCTAAGAAGAATTAGGATTCTGAATCCAGGTCTAATAATTCCAAATTCCATCTTCCCTACTGCATTTAAAAGATAAAATCAAGATTACTAACTATACTGTGGCTCTATATCTTTTTATTTTTATACTCCTATTTTAAATGATTGATTTAGGAATGAGTTTACATAGCCTATTCTGGCCACATTAAAAAGTGAAAACTACAGAAACAGAGGAAGGCACCTTTTTTTTTTTTTTTGCGGTATGCGGGCTTCTCACCGCTGTGGCCTCTCCCGTTGCGGAGCACAGGCTCCGGACGCGCAGGCTCAGCGGCCATGGCTCACGGGCCCAGCCGCTCCACGACATGTGGTATCTTCCCGGACCGGGGCACGAACCCGTGTCCCCTGCGTCGGCAGGTGGACTCTCAACCACTGCACCACCAGGGAAGCCCGAGGAAGGTATCTTATTTGTTTTCTTAAATATTAGGAAGCAGATCATATGGTAACTTTTAACTGTAGGAAATTCCTTTGGCTAAACATACTGGCTGGCTAGGCCAAAAGTTGAATTTCCTCATTAAATTGCTGTTTTTCATGCAGTTTTCTATTCCTATATCCCCTTCCAGTTTTGAGGAATGACCCCCCAGTAGTCATGTGCAGCAGTAATGTGCAAGAGGGAACTCTGGGCAATGCGTATTTCTCAGTCACAATATGCTGATTCCCTTTAAAACATCATAACCATGTGAAGACAACTGCCACTAGGAAGATCACCTCAGAAAAAGAGGGGATCTCTTAGTTCAAGTTAGAAAGGATTTTAGATGTAAGATGGTAGAAAGTCATGATCTTTTAAAAATGAAATAATCGTGACATGGGGCTTCCCTGGTGGCGCAGTGGTTGAGAGTCCGCCTGCCGATGCAGGGGACACGGGTTCGTGCTCCGGCCCAGGAAGATACCACATGCCGCGGAGCGGCTGGGTCCATGAGCCATGGCCGCTGAGCCTGCGCGTCCGGAGCCTGTGCTCCGCAACGGGAGAGGCCCCAACAGTGAGAGGCCCGCGTACCACACACACACAGAAAAAATCGTGACATAATACCCTTTTGCTTCAGGGAACTCAAGGTGATTGGTGAAGCTGCTAATGGGAGTGTGAAAGAGAGCTGAATAGGAAAAACTATAAGAATTGCACACTATATACATTCAGCATGCTTGAGAATAATAATCCAGGGGATTCCATTTAGATTAGCTATGTAATTTTCTCCAGCAATATACAATATTATAAAAGCGAATGAAGATGATTATTCTGTTTTTTCATCTTAACTTTTTAATTATAGAAGTTTATTTTTATTAAAATAATAGGAAATACAGATAAAGTTAAAAAGAGAAAGAAAATTAAACCACCATAATTCTCCAACTCAGAGTTATCATTGTTAGCATACATCTTTCTAGGCATTTATATCTGTGAATGATTCTATTATCTTAATTGTTATTCTTATGCTGATTTAAGGTCAGGTAAAAACCACAGGAGAAACAAAATAAGAAGAAACTTTGGGGGCTGCTTAAATTGCTGAAATCAGGTTCTTGGCATTGGGCACAAATAATTCCATGTAATCTTTGATCCAAAATAATATTTATAGTATATTTTAACAACTGTAAACCTGTCTAATTTTGAAATATTTTTTGTATTCTCACTTAAAAAGAAAATTAATAGTTTTGTAATGATTTCTGCAAAAAATTAAATTCCAAAAAGTCAGAAAGAGTCAGGAAAGTATAGATTTCCTTACAGAAGAAGGATTTTCTTAGCTATACAATGATTTCAAGATACCACACACAAAATACATTCAGAATAGTCTGAGTACTCCATAGTTATGTGAATATGGAGAACTGTATTTTAAATCTAGACTAAATATGATTTTGGTCAGTCTATTTTAATTACTATATTTTTCAGTTTCTGTAAATTTTAAGAAAGTTTTCTGTTTACCACTCATTAGAAAAGAGGAATGGGATAATGTTTTACTATTTGAATCTTCAAGGGAGAAACGCTAGGTCAGAGAAGTTATTTCCATGATGTTGATAGAAACATAAGTGTTGGACTACAGAGCAACTGGTCTGGCTGATTTAATGCCCAATGTGGATTCTCCAGTTTACTGAGTTATCTTCTATGTGTCACTAAACAAGACAGATTTGGCCTTTGCCCTTATGGGACTTGTAATATTAATAGTTAATCTAAATTTATATAACGAATTTTTGCCTACTGATAAGCCATCTACTTGGATGAAAGAATAATTGCAATATGTTGGAAGCTATCATTTCTCATTAAAATAAAGGTAGGAATTGCTATTGCTATTTTTAAACAGGGACACAGAGCTTTAGCTGGTTGACTTCCCCGGGGATATAGAGCAGTAGGGAGGCAGAACAGATCTTCCAACTTCCCTTTCCACCCCAGAACTACCAAAACGGTTCCTCGACTGGTGTGGTAGCTGCCCTGCTGCTCGGACTTAAGAATGAGACTGAATTTAGGCAATCAAGAGCCAAACCCTGACCAAGTTCTCACAGGGGCTCAATCGATTATCTATCTGTCTTCCCCTGCCCCATGCAGATGGTAAAATTAACCATCTCTGAAGAAGCCAACACCTGCTTTCTTCATAGCCCTGTTGTCTGGCTTAAAAAATAAATTATTATAAAATTACTTTTTTAGAAAAAGTAATAAGTACCAGCACCTGTTTCAAAAACATTACTTTTATTGATAGATGTCTGGGATGTTTTTTCCTTTGCCTCAAGAGAGTCTGGACCATATTACAGAGGGATTTGTTTTGGCCAATTTTACTGCATTTGACTAGTTTCATTGTATTACTTTGAAATACATCACTTATCTAACCTTGATAAATAATATATATTTCTCCTTGAAATAGATTTAAAGTACTTAAGTGTTCCCTGGAAGAATAATTCACAAACTTTTAAGAAGATGTTTGTACTTTTTTTGTTAATTAACCTCAATAGAACAGAATTTACCTATACCAAAAAAATCACTATAGCTCCTAATTTTTCTTTGATACTCACAATAAACTATACATTAAACTCTTTTAGAAAGAAATTTATACCAACTTATACCGTGGGCTCACATATTCCCTACGATGCTCTGGCATTCGTGTCTATTTTTGTGCTTACCTTTTTAGTCTATTGAGATTCATTCAATATCATATTCACCATTTCATGAGTTATTTTTCTTAGGAGTATTCCCACTTTCTTATTCATTAAAAAAATTCACACCATATCTATTACTTGGTATTCCATATTTTGTCAATAGTATCCACCCTTTGAACAATGGATTTCATCTTTATTCTCTCACTTAATATGCCCATATATGATTTCTATTTTGTGAGATGTATAACTCAATTTCTGATGGTTCTGAAAATTGGCCAGAAACAAAGCATCATGTTTTCATATTCTGAGGGTCTAGGGGTTTAGGAAGTCTTACACATTCATGAATTATTGATTGCTATTTAATAAAACAAAATCTTAACAGGAAAATTTATCTTTTAATGAAATTGTAATCACTACATATCCACCAATTTAATGAACACATTTATTTACTCTTTCACTCTCTCAGTCCTCAAATATTTTTTGGACACTTATTCTGTGCTAGGCATTAGGCAATCCGTTGTATATCAAATGTTGTTATAAAATTGAATCAACATCTGTACTGATATAGTTACGTATAAGTATTCTTGATAAATAAGTAAACTGGTTCAAATCAGAGTTCTCCCCTTTGCAAGAAACTGTAGAACACCCAAATCCATAGAAAAATGTAATGGATTGTAAACAATGAGACTTCCCTTCTAGATCTTTTTCCTGTGCATAAATGAGAAAGACAACATTGCTATAATCGTGAATAAAAAATTCTTAGTAGAGTAAGAAGTACTTTATTTGCTTTAATAATAAGGTTCAAAATACTAAATGTATTTTATTTACTTTAATAATAATCCATTTTTATTATATATCCATTTTATCATTTAAAAATATATTATTAAATTTAAATCTCACAACAAGGTCTATGAAGTAGGTGGCACAGGAATTATTATTCTCAAATTTTAAACAAGGAAATTGAGATGTAGATATGTCTAAGTTGACTTGACTTAGTAAGGACTAAATCCTAGGTTATCAGATCACCAAGTAGAGCAGCAGGGTTTGACAACTATAAATAGCTGCGTATATAACATTCTTTGAGGCTCAGAATCCAAAGGCAGGTTCCTTTACTCCTTCAACGCCATTAAGTTTTAAACTGCAAACACAAAACCTTAACTTAACTGCATATAGGAGGAAGACAGATTTATGGCATGGAGATGGTAAAATAGTACACATACATACACACATTATGGTTTTGAAGCATATGTCCATTCTTATGTTTGAAGATGGCATGTCTAAAGTTCAAAGAGGTCATAATCCGCTAAGAACACAAGCGGACAAAAGGAGATGAAGAGCAGCTCAGATTCTATTCTATGATTAATGATGTTTCTCCAGCTTATTTAAAAGACCTACTTAATTCCCTGCCCTGCCCCTGCCCATATAAACATATGTATCTTTATCAGGATGAAGAGGTAATTAGTCATTTCGCTTAATGATTTGAAGCTTCTATCAACCTTGTTTTGGTCCATGAAATTCTTCATTCGGCACAGTAGTAAAGATGTCACAGAGACTTGAAAACAAGACTTATCTCAGAAAAATCTCAAAGCCTGTTCCCTGGACATTTTCCCCCTTTCTATTTGTACTAATTCCCTAAGTTATCACATGCATTCCTATGGCTTTTAAAACTATAAAATGATGTATCACAAACTGATATTCCTAGCTCAGATGTTGCCCCTGGGTTCCACATTCACAGAAATGCCAATCTGACAGCTCCTTTTGAAAGTTTAAATCAGGCACCTCACTCTTATGTCCATAGCTATTCCTCCAGGCAATTGCAGCTGCATCCTCTCAAGAGCTCATGACAAAAACTTTGATGTCATCCTTGACTCCTGTTTTTCTCTTATATCTCACAGAAAGTCTACCAGCCAGTCCTCTTGGCTTTTCCTTCAAAATATATCTTGAATTTAACCATTTCTTTCCACCTCCAGTGCCACTGCTCTGGTCCTCCATTCATTGCCCAGATGATTGCAATACCTTTGAACTGATCTCCTGGTTTCACCTTTACCCTCCCCTGAGTCTTTTCTTACAGCAGTAGCCAGATTTAACTTTCTGTAACTTAAGTGATGTCATATGACTCTTCTGTTTAAATCCCTTCAATGTAACTCTCACTCAAAGTAAAAGCCAATGTAATTGCTATGGATTATAAGGTTCCAACCAATATATCTCTTGTATCGCTTTGATTTCATTCCTTGCTACCCTGTATCTCATTCAGCAACCTGGCTCACTTTGTCTTCCTCCATACTCCCATTTTGGAACTTTGTTCTTGCTGTGGCATATATCTGGCATGTCCTTCCTTCAAATATCTTCATTTTAGCTTCTTCATTTCCTTCAGGCTTTATTTCAAAGTTACCATCTCAGTGATGCCCTTTATAAAAGTTTAGTCATCCCTTCAACACTTCCTCTTCCCATTTTCCTGGATTATTTTTTCTCCCTTTCACTTATCTATTAATATCTAACATGCTATGTCTATTAACTACTTATCTTGTCTATTGTCTCTCTCCCTGTAGAAGGTCTCTGAGGGAGAGTAGCTTTTTCTATTTTGCTCAATGAGGTATTTCTGTGGTGTAAACAGTGCCTGATACATAACAAGTGCTCACAAGAGATTTGTTGAGTGAATGAGTGATTGAATGAAACCCATCCAGTGTTGAATATAGTCAAGTGTAGACACTGGTGACTTATGGTCATTCGGTTTGTGGGAAACACTATGAACATGATAGGATTTTTTTTTTCATAGTTTTGTCAGTTCTTCAAAAAAAAGACTACTCCCTCTTTGAAATTTTTTTTACAACATTTTGGATTCATAAATTCCTCCTATGTTTATCAATTAATTATCTTTCTCCCATAGCTATTAGAAAGAAAATGATCAAAAAAAATTTGAATTTATATATACATAATTGGAATAGTATATATATATATATGTATATATATGCCACACTAATATATTCCATAGAAAATAATTTATACTAGCCTGTTATGAATCATTCTCTACGGAGATATTTAAAGATATAATATTTTATGTCTTTATGACATAATATTAAAACTATAAGAACCCAAAACATTTTTTTCTGTGAGAAAAGTGGTATTAATATATTGTTTGAAGAGGATATTTGATAAATAAAACAAGTGAAATGTATGCAGTGTTCATCTTTTAATTAACACTTTGGTGGCTTTTCTTTTAGCCATATCAAATTACTGAAAACATGAATTCAAAAGTTGAATCTTCTAATAGGTGACATTTGATTTAGCCCCTTTCTTCTGGATTGGTACTCCTACAGAGATTAATAATTTATTATGCCTTTATTCCTTTCTAGTGTTTAATTACAGTTCACAGTATACTGTAGATGCTAAATTGTTAATAAAATGGTTGATTATATATTCTTCCTTGGTACTATTCTATTTCAGAGGTCATTTGTAGAAAATCTACAGTGTTTTCTCCTGTGTACCAGGAACTTTAATAGGGACATAATCCAACATATATATTGTTTATAAACTGAAATGACCATAGATTTTTTGGAATTAAGGCCCAGTTATTAAGGAATTTAAAAAGCAAGCATCTATAATCACTAGTAAGTCATGCATTATAAGGTTACACAAATATTGAGTCTTATTTAATTATAAATGTTCCATTATTATTAAGAAAATAAAACAAAAAAATAGAAAACAGAAACTTCCCCATTTCATTTCCTAGGTGCTTATAATCACAGAAGAGCTAAGTTTACCTGGGAAATGGTATGGAGGGTCACAGAGCAACACCATTCCTTTCCCTTCTTTCACTCTGACCTCGGGACGTTCCTCAGGTGGGAAAGGATCAAGATCTAATCATGAAAACAAAAAGGAGAACATTCACTCTCTGGGCAATAGAAAGATTGATACTCATTAAAGTTTATTTTTCAGCTACTAACTCACTTTTAGATACAATAGTTCTCTGTTGGTTTGGTGAAACCTATCAAAGTCAATTAATTCCCTTTTACACACACTGGGATGTGCACACACTACAGAAGAGTATGGACATTGGTAGCACCTGATAACTATTTGGACAACCCTGAAGATTGAGCATTTCCTAAACTTTGTTTCAGATTTAGGAAGAATCTCCATAAGAGTATCTGGAAATAGTGTGTTCAGAAAAACCCAGGGCTCTACCAGAGAAAGTTTTAGGGAGGACTCCAATGGGGAGAAGGAATAAAGATGAAGGGCAGGATGCTAGATGAGGAATGTTAAGGTCAACTATCTCTTGCTCTTTTCCAAATTCTGGGTTTTCCTGTTTTATTTCCTCTACTCTCTCCTGTGTATTTGGAACTCACATTTTGCTTGGTTTTTTGATAGCCTACTATTTGATTCTTCATTTGTTTTACTGGTTCTCTTTCTGTTTCAGTCTTGCCTCATCTCTTATTCCTTACATGTGATCAGTACTCGAATTATAAAATCTAGTTTTTACTTCTCTCAGTATACTTATGTCCCTGAAAATTTATCATTCCAATAACTACCTTTTTGCAAAGAACGCTTCAAATCTACTTTTCTTGTCCTGATGCCTCACTGGAATGCCATCCCTGTCCTCAAAACTTAGCTGACATCTATCTCACTGTGGATAACTTAATGTCACCTCTGCATGTGAAGCGACAATTTAAATGCTTCCTCCCATCCTTGAAATTGGTCTTACTTGCGCCCATCCCATTTTAAAGAGAGCGGAATGTTTCTGCCTTTTGACTAGACTTTCCTTAAGAAAATATTGAAGGTCTTTTTCTTTCAATGCAATGCAATCTGTTGTGTATTTCTTCAAGGACTGAGTTTATTATTTTCATTCCCACTGTCACCACACCAATTTAATCGGACTGCACTTCCTGACCCTGTCTCACTCCCTCCTGGTAATCACTACCACTTGGGTCCTTTTAAAATGTCACTTTCATCCTATAATTCACTTTGTAGAATATTTAAACGCTGACATAAAATCACGCACGGAGAACACCTAGTCCAGCTCCTCTCCCAACACACATTTCTCTTTCAGAATAACCTCTAACTTTTAGTTTACCACAATGTTTCTCAAAATATTTTCATTATTATTGTCCCCAAAATGAGAAATTTTCTTTAATTTATTCTTAACAAGAAAAATTAAATACTAAGGAATAAAAGTTTTGTTGGGTGGGGCTGAGCGTTGGAGAGCCATAGACCATTATGTTGTAATATCTAAGATGGTTCCCCCCACCGCAAAAACCAATTTTCACTACCTTGGGGGTGATATCACCCCCACTGAGAATGCATAGCTTAGCATTTCCATTGATAGTAATCTTTAGAAACTTATTCAAGATCTTTTTGAACATGGCCTTAGTTTATTTTCCAGTGTTATCTTTCACTACTTCAAGTACATTCATAACACCCCTCGTGACATTTTGCTCTCCTGAAATTTTTTCTTCTCCACACAATTAAGGCCCACTAATCTGGTAAGACACACCTCATCTATGGAGTCCTTCACTTTCTTTTTTTCTTGATTTCTCCTTTTGTTAAACTCTTATGATAACATCTAAGTTTTACTTCTCCCAAATGCATTTGCCCTTTTTAAAGTTACAATTACTTACATCCAAAGCTCAAGGTTGCTTCAGTGCTTCTGACCATTCCGTAGTTATTTGATGCTAAACAGTAATATACTCCAGCATCTTTCTGTTTGTCAGGATTGTTGATAACAAGGTTTCCTCCTACCATACTGTACCGATCACTTGTCAGATCAATATCCCCATTATTCATTCTCCATCTGTGAAAAAAAGAAATAAATGTCATATCAAAGGCCAAGAGGACTGCAAACAGTGTACTGGGCTAACATTGTTCTAAAATAATATGAGTATAGCTCCATGTGAAGTCAGGTGATTAAGTAGTTGACTCAGAGTGGTATTTATTCACATCCTATAATTCTGTGCCTCTGGGCTCATGATTTATAATTCAGCTCAGACACAGAAAGGTAAATGTTCAAGTGTATGAATAATTTCCTTTTTTTTCATGAGGCATCCCAAAGGACAAATATTTCATTGAATTTTGCTGCATAAACTGGTTTCTTAGCAGATATACATGGATTATAAATGATAATCTTTTATGCACTAGTTTAGATTAATGCATATAGATATATTGTATAAAATATTAAAAACATTCCTATAGCAGAAATAAAATATAAAATATCAATATCTGATTCTAAATATGAGTCATTTTTGAAAAAAACATACTAATTGAAATCAGGATTCTTCTCAGTAAATGTCATATTCTGACCACTAGAGGTCGATCACACTATTTGAACATGATTAAAGTCAACTGGGTCTTCGTTTCCAAGCCACAAGTACACTATTGAAGGTATATTTACATGGAGATGACGTTATGAATAAACCAACTAGAAACAGGAATCTAAGTTTCTTGGTGAGATGATGAGAAGATTGCATATATAAAATAATTGTCAATTAAGTTGACCACCTGCATAATTTTATACTCATGTTCTATCAGGGTTAAGGTTCCATGTCTTCTGCAATGTTATAAGACGAGCCATGGTGAACCAGTGGGCTGTGGTCCCATCATTCATTGCCTGGCTGCACAATTCTGATTAGGGTCAGAATCTTGCCAAAGAGGTCTAATGATTTTATAATATTTTTTAATAAATCAAATTACTGGAACATTTTTAGTTTTAATTTTTACTGTGTAGGAAGTAATTCAAAAGCGAACAACAGAAAACTGTGCTTTGCTTCTGAAAACCTACCAAATACCAACCCAATGAATAAATCATCCCCCTCACCCCAGCTGATGGCAATATTGTCCCTGACTGAACCATCCAATGTCAAGTCACTTAGTACTTGCCAAGGCAATGGGTTTCTTTGTTAGGCAGTTCCCATTGTTATGTTTTATGCCCCCTCATTATATTTACTTTAAATTTTTATTTATTGCTTTAACTTCTTCCCAGTGGGACTGATTCTGCCCTTGATGTTATATAATGATTAAGTTTTGCTGTGTTAAGGTAAGTTCACAGGTCTATTTTATTTTCAGGAAGATTCACCTTTGCTGTAATTCCTTTTACACAGCTTTAAACACAATTTTTATTGGAGTTCTTGTTATTGTGGGAGACAAGGCAAGATAATGAAAACCTCAAGGCTGATGAGTGAAAGGTAAAGTTCCCTGTTGTAACGTTCATGATGTTGCCACGAATAACAAATTATCATAGAACATGCCATAAATATAAAAGTACCATGTGAATGACAAATTACATGATTACCAAGGTAAGTATGGCTTGCCCTGAATATTAAGTAATATTAAGTAAGTTCATAACTGCAAGTGTTCTTCTGTCAGACAAGCTGCATCATGAGCTGAATATTTTTTATTTTGATGTCAAATGCAGATCACCTTCCTAACAATTAAACGTCTACTTCTCCCCTTCAGCTCTCTACATTAACGTGTAGATAATCAGGCCGTACTTGTCCTGGGGACTTATGTGCTGATGCAACCTTTGGGGGGGAGTTGGTGATGTATTTGCCAAGCAAAGTTTTGCTTTTCATTGTTATTTTTTATATTTTAATGAGAAGACTAAGTGGGACTAGCAGGAGGGAGCTAGAGAGAGGTGCTAATCAACATGTACAAAATTTTATTGATGTAAAACTTTGCTTTTTACTGTCTCTGCTGGATGGTGGTAGTGGCGGCAGCAAAGAGAAGTACATGTTCGTAGAACACTATCTGAGAACAGCCTCTGCTGTTCTTTTCTCTTCCATTGGAGCCTGGAGGCTGATTTGCTTAGGTTCCGTGTATGAATGTCAAGGACAGACTGTCACAGAATAACTGTCACAGAATAACCGTCACTGAAATAGTTTTTGAAATGCTATTGACCCGTCTAGATAGATAAATACTGAAAAAAATTATATGTTTCTTTGAAAGTCATAAAACCTGTATTTCAGCCCTGGATCTGTGATTTACTAGCTCTGGAGAAGAGCAAGTCAACTTACTTATTCAGGACTCAGCTTCCTCTCCCATAAAATTTTGTACCTGGATTAAATCTTCTCTAGAGCCCCCATTAGTTATACTATGCCATGTCCACAGTTATGTACATAAATGCCCATTATATATGACTTAAGGGTAGAAATAAATCTAGCCCATCAAATATTTTCAGAACAAATGTGTTATTTATAATTTATAAAATATCTACTTCTACTTTTATAAAATTATAAAAATAATTTTAAAGAGATGGTGATTTTATATATAAATTTATATTTATTTTAAGAAAATTTTTGTAATTATAGCCAAAGGCAAGAGAAAATGAGTTCAAGTATAATTAAATGGGGGGAAGGGGTATTCTCCATGATAACAACTTTTTAATAAAAATAGAAAGTTATTTTTCTATCCATGAGAAGAAAAATCTAGTACTAAAATCAACTTTATTGAATGACAACCTTCAATTAACTCAGGTGACATTAACACACTAGAGACCCAATTTCCCCATCAATCACTTCCTTTGTTTTCCTGGAACCAAAATCCATTGGCATTTGCTTAAGTTTTAAATCTTATTCTTTACATCAGGCTAGAAACTGTTAGTATACTTTTCTGAACACTCTGAAGCAAGAGAACCAAATGTTACTTTTTATAAAGTTATTTTTGATAGCATAAATATGTACCCCAGAAAAACATAAAGAGGTATGTTATATAGATTGTCCTATAAGTAGAGACATTTAAGGAATTTGCTTTGTTGTCTGGAATATAGATTTGAGACTACTGAAAAAATAGTGCTTTCTAGAGTTATCTATGTAAGAAGCTCTTTAAATGTAGTTAATATAGAAATACTATCCATCATTTGTAGGTATGAGTTATCCAGGCCAATACATACAAAACCAGCTTATCCTCAAATGCATATATTTAAATTGTGCATATTATTCATATAACCATTTTCTTACTTAATAGCATGATCTCCATTAGCCAGTTTTTAAGTGGATAATGTCAAATGACACTGGCATTATCTCTGCAGGAAATAGGAAGTGAATTATTTGCATATATTTGCGAAAACTATCTATTTGGGTATTAACAACTTTAAAAAAATAACCTGTATGACAATATTTTTGTTAATGTTCCTGGACTTCGTAGAAAGCTTTATGCCATAGCTTTCTCTATAGATACAGGATCATAGATGCTGATCTGTAATCTTTAGTTCAACACTTCTTTCTGAAAAGAGCAATGAGGTACATTACTTGTAAACTGGGAAAGGGCTGGCTCGTGCCCTACAGTTTAGTGAAACTTTTCCTTCCGGTGACTCCTCTGGATAAATGGTATTGATTGGTTGTTCTTCAAAAATTGGTCCAAATCCTTTGTCTTCCTCAGAAACTATAAGAAAAATACAATTATTTTACATTGTTCTATTTTACAAATCAAAGATAATTTGGGTACATTAAAAAATTTTTTGAAAAAAAGGTCAGAAACATGGAATCTCCATTTTCATTCAAACCAAAGATATTTGCCACTATAATCTTGAGGAAAATGTTCAGGTTCTTTATTCAAAATTCTTTTCTGCCCATCTCTCAGCATTTCTCCAAAAGCACTCTGCGGTGCCATGCTTCACTATTTACGGCTCCTCACGCAAGTCATGCTTTCTATGCCTCTGACACTTTGCACATACTTTTCCTCTTTCTGGAATCACCATCTGACTTTTCTCCTCTTATCAAAATTTGTACACTCCTGGAATCCCTGGTGGCGCAGTGGTTGAGAATCTCCCTGCCAATGCAGGGGACATGGGTTCGAGCCCTGGTCTGGGAAGATCCCACATGCTGCAGAGCAACTAGGTCCGTGAGCCACAACTACTGAGCCCACGTGCCACAACTACTGAAGCCCATACGCCTAGAGCCGGTGCTCCGCAACAAGAGAAGCCACCGCAATGAGAAGCCCGAGCGCCACAACAAAGAGTAGCCCCTGCTCACCGCGACTAGAGAAAGCCCGTGCACGGCAACAAAGACCCAATGTAGCCAAAAATAAATAAATAAATTAGAAAAAAAGAAAAAAAAGTTTAAATCTAAAAAAAAAAAAAACTTTGTACACTCCTTTATGATTTAGTCATAGCGTTAGTTCCTTCACGAAGCCACCTCTCCAACCCCTCCTAGCTTTAGTTGGTCCTCATTTATGTTCTCATAACTCCCTATCAGGCTTATGACACTTAACACACCTGCTGTGATTCTTGATACAACTTTCTGTTTCACTAGATTGCAGATGCCTGGGGACAGGTCTGGAACATACTAGGTACTTAACAACTTTTGAACAACATAACAAATGAATTTCTAGATGCTCTGGGGAAATGAGTCCTTTTTGAGGGTCAGTTCTTGTTTAATTTTTGTTTTTGTCTTTAAACATGTGACCAGCACTCGTACTTAGCAACATCTAGAACAATCAGTAAACTAATTACATGATATGGGATCTGGCCAACTCATTTAAAATCTACCACAAAAATGCCACAAAATCTACCACACACACAAAAAAAATCTACCACAAAAATAGTGTTGAGAAGCAGTTGTTCCTGACTGTGTATCCTCTCTGAAGGGCAGGTGTGACACATCATAGCAGGATGAGGAGAAGAGATTCACTCCCATGTCATCAGTGTGGCACCATTTACAGAGCACAGCTAAGAGCCATATACCCCAAATGAATTAATACTGATGTATATTACTAGAAATGAGGAATAGTCTTACATGGGATCATTGTAATGTCTCTGCTTGATCAAAAGCTATGGTTCACTCCTCCAATTTACTTTTTAAGAGAGAGTGTAAGGCAAATGCTACACTGAAATTTTGGTTGTTCTAACATCAAACTTAAGGATAAAAGCTTTCTCCCAGTTTCTCTTAACAAGAAGTTTAATTACGTCTTTTAAATCTTGCTTTAGTACTGTTTAGCAGTGCTTTTGGAAAAATTATTTAATGTCTCCAAGACTCAATATCATGCATTATAAAATGTGGATAATAATAAAATCTATCTCATTGGACTATTGTGAGAATTACATTGAGACAACCCATGTAGTCAGTAATCAATAACTACTGATTCTCATGAATTTGCCAATGCTTTCAAAATTTAATTTAAATATCTTATATATATCATCTCTTAGACTAATTCCAAAAACTTCAGGGGCCAAATTTTATTCATTCTTGTAGCTATGGTGCCATAAGCATTATGTCAATACATATTTCTGTGTACATAGATGACTAACAAAAACCTTCAGTTAGTTTCTCCCAGTATGAAGCATTAATTTTTCTAAACTGACCTGAAATATTTCAAAGGGAGAAGCCTCATTTTTAGTTGGAATTTGCTGAAATTGCCATTCAAGAATTTATAGACCTTAGTTACATTCCAAAACCACCATTCTATTTCAGACCGCAGATAAATTGCTGGATCAGAATTGGAGGAACCAGAGAAACTGGGATTTAGCTCCAGCTGTGCAGTGTTCTAGCCGTTGTTTTATATAAGTTTGTTCTACATGGTATCTACAGTTTAAAAAAAAGAAAGGAATAGGGGCACATGCCCTAAGGACTTCACAGGCCTACTGCAGCCATAAGTAAGACAATGAGTGCAAGGTGTTCACAGAAGTCCTCTGCTAATGCTCTTGAAGTCCTGCTCTGAGCTGTGTCTAGTTCCATATCCCTGAGGTTATAAAAACTAGAAATGCATATAATGTTTTCTGCTTTGCTTCTATAATTTTCCTGATGATGGCCAATGTTTTCTGGCCTTTCAGGATATAATAGCACACCAGAGAAAAATGAGAAATGAAACCCAAATCCCTGATAACTAGACCTTCGTTTGGATGTAGGGTCTAGATATTCTAATCTCTGAAAGAAACGACCTTGTGCTTATCTATGGTAAAAACCATATGCTATTTTTTCTTCCCACTTGGACAATCTCATAAGCTCTTCCTTGAATCTCTCCCAGTTGCACAGCTTTTCTGACTGGAGCAATTTAGTAACACTGCTGCCCTGGAGAGTCTGTTGTTTCTTCCCAACTCCGCCCCCCCCAAAAAAAAAACAAAAAAGCTTACAAAGACAAGCAGAGGAGTTCAATTTTATTAACATATTTTGATTCTCTTCTGGAAGGTAAGATGACTTCTATTCTCACTTTACCCCCTGATGAATTATGAGTTTAGTATGAAATTTTTTGAACAATTAAAAAAAATACCTAAATAGACTAAATATTTAGAATACTAAAAATAAAGTGTTTAGGGGAGTTTAAAGCTCATGAATATCTTCTAAGTACATTGTATTTATATACAAGCCTGATGATTATGGTATTACTATCATTACTAATAGAAAAGATCATCAAATTTAAAGAGGAATGGATGTTTGGTGCAATTATGCATATAATTTAAGCAGAAACCCCCTGATCTGCACTGGATTAGATCTTGAGTTTCCATTTGTTACATCAGTGGCAGCATAAGAATTTTAGATGGTCATCTGTGAGGCTGTTGGTCATCTGTTGAGGTGTTGGTTGTCCCTAATTCAGTCAATGACTTGATTCTGACTTTGCATATGGTGAAGTTTTGAGATATAATGCCAAAAGCATGATCCATGAAAGAAAAAAATTTGATAAGTTGGACTTTATTAAAATTTAAAAGTTATGCTCTGTGAAAGACACTGTTTTAAAAAATTTATTTTTAAAATTAATTCATTCATTCATTTTTGGCTGCCTTAGTTCTTCGTTGCTGCATGTGGGCTTTCTCTAGCTGCAGTGAGTGGAGGCTATTCTTTGTTGCGGTGCGCAGGCTTCTCATTGCGGTAGTTTCTCTTGTTGCGGAGCACGGGCTCTAGGTGCACAGGCTTCAGTAGTTGTGGACCGTGGGCTCAGTAGTTATGGCTAGCAGGCTCTAGAGCGCAGGCTCAGTAGTTGTGGCACATGTTAGTTGCCCCGTGGCATGTGGGATCCTCCAGGACCAGGGCTCGAACCTCTGTCCCTTGCATTGGCAGGTGGATTCTTAACCACTGTGCCACCAGGGAAGTCCCCTATGAAAGACACTTTTAATAGAATTTCAGGTCTTTAAGGTTAGGGATTTTTCTTTAGGTCGACTCCAACTTGCATCGGAAAATTTTGCATTAAGCAGCAAATTGAAAAGACTGTCAACTTAATTAAGTATCTACTTCGTTTAATAATGGTGATTACACATTATTTCACAAAATTTGAACTCATCTCAATAGGTGCAGGGTTTCATTACCTAAAGATTCTTCAACAGTATTGTATTTCCAATGTAGAAATAGTTAATCCTGGCCTGCTAGCACCTGCTTCTAGAGTGCCGTCTGGTAGTGCCAGTATTGGGTTTGTAATAATTCTGAATTCTCAATTTAATTTATAATTTTATTAGCCTTCTTGAAATAACTACTTTTATCACTTTGAAATAAAGTGAGTTTTGTTCATTCCAAGTTGCCTTGATTGTTTAAAGTACTGTACAGTGCTTTGAAATACAACAAAGACAGTTGCACATAAACATACATCAATATGGAGGTAGAGATTAGTAGATTTGCATGTTTTCATAAAATGCATATTTTTTGATAGTGTATCTTTTTTCATTTTTACTTTATTTTATTTCTTAATATTTTTTTATTGTGGTAAGTCACATAGTATAAAACATACTATTTTAACCATATTTAACTGTACAGTTCAGTGGCACTAAGTACATTCACACTGTTGTGCAACTCTCACAATCATCTGTCTCCTGAATTTTTCACCTTCCTAAGCTGAAACTTTGTCCCTGTTAAACACTAACAACTCCCCATTCGCCCTCTCCACCCCCCCACCTCCTGGCCCCTGGCATCTACCAACATACTTTCTGACTCTATGATTTTAAGGTATATGCCTTTGAGATAAAAATCGGTCATCTTTTAGTAAACTGAAAATATTGTTTATAGTTTCTTCATCATGATCATAATGCTTAGTTTTTTTTTTGTTTTTCTGGAAAAGATACCAGCAATGAATATTTCCATTGAAAATAATGGAATGCCACATGTTAATAATGATGGGACTATATCTATTGATAGGCAATCCCTCAAAGGATAGATGTAAAAATAAAACACTTTTGGGATGAGCTGGGTTGAAGTTTATAGGCCAAACTGTATATTATCAGTGCCCCATGCTATTTTTTCTCAATGACAAGTGCTTTTCCAAAATTATATGCAGATATTTTCTAGTACTCCACTTCCATCTGCCCTTTATAGGAAGAGACAACAAAACATTTAAGGGATAAAAATATGAAGCTAATTTCCGATAAAATATTTAATTTATTTTTCACTTGAGAAAATATTACATTTAAGATATTTCCCTTTGCCCACTTTCTAGATCAAAAAGCAGAATATGACACACCACATCACATTAGTGTTTCTACTCAGTATATATTATAAATGTGCATTTCTAGCTTTTGTAAAATTTTCGAGCCTGATTAAAATAATGCATAATATTCCATTAGGTGGTTTACCAATTACTCTATACATTTTATTTTGAGAACATATTTGGGCTCTGGGAAGATAAATCACTCAACACAAGGTTTTGAATTGTTGTGGCATGCTCAGTGTGAACTTCTGAATGTGAACTTCATAACCCCCTTGAATACTACCTGAGCTCATTGCTCTGTTAGCTCAGCTAGGGAGCCCAGATCAAGGAAAAAGAACTTTCAGGGGGAATACAACACAAGGTTCAGTAAAGGATCCATTAATATAAGCATTATAATCTCCATTAACAAGAATTAAGCCATCCATTGCTTTTCTTCTAGGGCCATGGAAATAATTAGATGACAAATGATCATGCTTTGGAAGTATTATGGGCTTAAAGGGTACAAGAAACACATGGATAATATGTTAAAAAAATAAGATTATTTTTAAAACACATGCTCTTTTTTGTACTGGATATATTCTTCTAAAAAGGAGCACACAATTATATAGATGACTTCTCAAGCTAATTGAAGACAGCACTTCACTCTTTTTTTGATCTGCTCAATGCAAATTTGTGTATTTTCTACCATATAGTGGTAATATATTGCAGAAGTAAGTTCATTTCTTAAATCTGATCAAGAAGATTAACAGAAAAAAAGAAATCATGTATGAATATTTGCTGTCAAATTCACAGATGTGAGCAACAGGCAAAAACTGCTGCTTTTTTCAGTAGCATTCTCAGTTTCATGGTTAGTGTAATCACTTAGTTGTATGATCTTAAATGGCATTACTTCACCTCTCACTATATAGAGATGGTCCACTGTAACCTTGCTATCCTATTTTATCTCTGGAAATTGAAAGTATAATTACCATCTGTGCTTGAGAGTTATTTTTTTTTGAGAGTTATTTTTTATTCATTTTATATTCATTATGAATCAAATCCTATTTCTCACTCTGTAATATGTCATCTCAATCTGATAGTTTTCAAACATAATTTTATATGAGTATGCTGTAATAAGATTCTCAGGAAAAAAAATCTATTAGAAAAAAGCAATGAAAACAAAATTTTAACGCAGTCTAATATTAGAATTTTTACAATATTTACAATGCTACAGTGGTTATGGGATAGGGAGTATTGTAGGCTCTCTTGAAATACAATAAACTCTCCAAATGAAACAATATTTAAATTGTCTCAAAGCATGCTTCTTGTCTTCATTGTCAATCGTTCCCCACTGATAAGAGAACAAGGACATTTAGGGCTTAGGCTTTGAATACTCTGGTGCCCTAATTCTTTAGTCTCATGGGTAATAGGTAACATTGGAGTAATTTATCATAACTAAAATATAAGGAGTTGGCCTTGAGAATGTGCAGAAATCCAATAATTAGAAGGAAGATTAGGATCTGGTTAGCAGAATGGTTAAGTTGACTAAATTTTCCTTAGCATGGCATTACCTGCCTAAGAAGAGCCTATCACATTTCTTGATGGCAACCAGTTCCTTGACCTATGGTCCAACCCTGAAGCCCTAGACACTGTGTTTTGCATAACTATCTAGGCATCTGTCCACACCTACCTTATGTCTACCTATGTATGCTGCCACAAGCCAAGGAATGATGGGGATACCAGAAGCTGAAAGAGGCGAGGAAGGAGCTTTCCCCTACAGGTTTTAGCAGAAGCATGACCCTGATATCTCCTTGGTTTGGGACTTTTAGAACTGTGAGACAATAAATTTCTGTTGTTCTAAGCCACCCAGTTGGTGGCACGTTATTATAGCTATAGCTGTCCGAGGAAACTAATACATATATTACACTTAATAATAAACTGTTGAACTTTTATGAACTAGGCTTTCTCAAATTTACTTGACAATGAAGTCCTACTAACATCCTGCAGAACAAGAGTTCTTTGAATTAGTGATCTAACACAGCCCATATTTGCCCACATCTGCACTTTATTTGTGCCACTGCCTCTAAGAATTAGCTCCATTTCTAATAATTGAAATACTTCGAGTTTCCCTTACCTACTAGCTCCATCATTAAATACTCATTTATTCCTCAAAGTAATTGTTTTAAAATGCTTATTTCTCTTATAAATCTGTTAATCTTCCTTTTATTATTCCCTATTATATGTAAGGTTCTTGAAGTCAAGAAACATATCTCACTGATCTTTATATAGCCTAAATGTTATTCCTAACTCACAAGGAGGAAACAGAAATAGCTTTGATGTGCTTCATGCTAGGACTGTCCTTTTTCTTAATTCCCTACAGACGGAAATTCAGACCCACTCTGGCATGAATATCTTGCTTTGGCATGGAAGTTGTTGCATTGGTTGCTCAGTGATTCTTCCTAATTATTCATTCTCCTACCACTATGCTGTGGCTTTTATTGGTTACCAGTTTTACCATGTTTACTGAGCACTTACTATGTATGTCACTGTGCTGGAAGCTATTGTCACATTATTATTTTTTATTTTTTTGCGGTACGCGGGCCTCTCACAG
This sequence comes from Lagenorhynchus albirostris, assembly GCF_949774975.1. NCBI lineage: Eukaryota > Metazoa > Chordata > Mammalia > Artiodactyla > Delphinidae > Lagenorhynchus > Lagenorhynchus albirostris. The sequence goes on from NC_083105.1 coordinate 71,290,410, forward strand.
TTGTGGCCTCTCCCGTTGCGGAGCACAGGCTCCGGACGCACAGGCTCAGCAGCCATGGCTCACAGGCCTAGCCACTCCACGGCATGTGGGATCTTCCCGGACCGGGGCACGAACCCGTGTCCCCTGCATCGGCAGGTGGACTCCCAACCACTGCGCCACCAGGGAAGCCCTGTCACATTATTTTTTTAGTTCTCACAAGAATCCTGTGATTGTTACATGTTGGAAACTTGAGTCTCATAGAAGTTGAATAATTTGCACAAGATCACATAACTAGTGAATACCAGGTTGACTATGTAAATCCAGGCTGGCCTTACTCTAGATTCTCTTTTTTGCAGTCTACTATATTGCCTATATTTCTGGCAAGAACTGTTCAGTGGTTGAAATAGAATCTAAACTAGCAGGATTGCTAATTATATTCAATAAAAAATAAACAATAAATTTTGCAAGGTCTTTGGTTTCTAATTAAACTGAATCTTAAGGTTCCAAGTTCATTAACTTTAGTTAAAGAGATGTGTGCAGCAAAGCAGGAGGCTTTCAAAATAAGCTAGATTTTTACAATATTGAAAATATTGCTTCAAAGTTTAGTAGCATAGGATTGTTACAAAGCATGCAGGAAAAAATACAGGTTGTGTTGAATATATTCCATCTGCTACAATCTTCTAGTTGGATATTTGTTCATGGTGTATCCATTCATTCATTCTGGCAATCAAACAAGTTGCCTGAAGACCCTAGATAAATCATCTTACAAAATTTCCAAGTGCTCTAACATTAATCACTTGCTTGAAGTTTGAAGAATTAATAGCTTAAAGCAGGATGAAATATGATTTATTTGAGGAAAGCTATTTAAAAATTAACCCTTTCATCAACTTACCTCCATGACCATACCTTCTGTGCCATGTAAACTCTAAAAAGAAAAAAAGAAAAAAAATTAATCCCCAACTCTTCAGGTTGTGGTCTCAAACATTACTCAGATAACTGAGATATTAGTTAATGAAATAAGGTTACTGGCCTTTCACTATTAAGGCTGAAGTATCACCATATCTTTGCAAATATTTATTTCTTGTCTTTGCAATTTTATAGTTGTAGCACTAAAATTTAAGGTCAACAGAATTAGTATGGATTTTCAGTACTAATAAGATTATTTTTGTTTTATTTTATTCATAAAGGTAATACAGCAATAATAACCTTACCACAAAATTTTTCTTTCTTATATAATATATAAGCATATAATTATATATGTGTGTGTGTATAATTATGTGGTTATATCAATGTCATTAAAATTCTTAAGTACTGATAAAATTATTATATTTTTCTTGATTTTGAAGTCATCATAATAAAAATTACTCCCAAAATTAAAATAACTTTTTTATTCCCTTAATAATACATAAGAAATACAATAAGATGCCTATCAAGTTCATCATTAAAGCAATCAAGGGGGACTGATAAATGATAAAATGATATCCAACTAAGTCTTGAACTTAATAACAACTCAACAAGCACTGACCTAAGGTAATTGAGACAAAGGTATCAGAAAAAACTGATTGTAGAAAACATGCTGCTTCAGATAAAAATACAACGTACCTCTCCTTGTAGAAAATATTTCTGAATCTTTCACACTTGTCTTTGAAAGATAGAAATATAGTATTTGTTTGTCCTAAAACTATAGCATTCTTAAAACTGCTTTGTTATTAAGTCCCTGAATACATTGTAGATTATTTCTGAATTGTTTTTCATAAGATTGACCAGCCAATAATAAAAATTAAATTATATTAACTTATAAATAAAAAAGAACAAAGGTAACAAAAGCTTAAAATCCATTATTTTCTAATTATTTTACTGTATTTTACTTTTATGTATGCTAATGAGGTTAAGTCTATTATAATTATATAGTGAACATACTGTACAATGGTGAGCTGTTACATATCTTTTCTGCCACCACATTAAATGATTTCATTGTCGACATTGAGAATAGTAGGATGACTTACTCTATAGGAATTGGCAAATGCTACACAGCAGGGATTTTTCTTTTCCTCCCAGAGATCCAGATTTTAAACATTTACCAGCACATCACTATATAAGACTGATTAACTAAATCTTGTGAATTTTAATTGAAACTAAAAAAAAAAAAGAAAAGAAAACAAGGGCCAACCTTAATATATATGAATTTACTTGTCTGACCCACGTGTCAAAAGAAAATATTAATTCTAACTTTATACACCAGATTCAATGAAGTGAACAGCATATTGTTTACATTGGCATAATTTTTGGAGATTATACAAAGGATATTTCTTACCTGATAGACAGGTTGTAAAAGATACAATCACAAGGTGATTGACCAGCAACCACATTTTCATCTTGTGTTCAGTAGAGGTTAGGTTCAATTTTCAAAAAAAGCTTTAACTTTATGGCAGTTGGAGAATATTAAACACCTGCATAAAAAGATGAGAGAGAAGAGAAGAGAAGAAAAGAAAAGAGAAAGAAGAGAAGGAAAAGGGAAGAAAAGGAAGGGAAAATGTTCATCATTTGGGGTCAACAATATTACCAATTCTATTTTATTTTATATTTCTTTTTTTTTTTTTTTTTGCAGTACGCAGACCTCGGCACGAACCCGTGTCCCCTGCATCGGCAGGCGGACTCTCAACCACTGTGCCACCAGGGAAGCCCCTATTTTATATTTCTTATTTGTAGAATGTTTTAGTTTTTTTATGTACATTTGTAAACCCCATGTTGTAATGAAAAGAGTAGATTCTGCATCAGGGCTTCAGCTGCCTCCCAGTATTGACATGGTAAGAAACATGAGCATGTCACTCAATTCATATGTTTTAGTTTTTAACTTTTTAATAATTGAGCATAGTAATATGTTTTTTTACAAATAGCACAGTTGTGAACATTTCAATGTCAATTATTTAAATTGAAGATTAAATTTACTTGAAGGGCTGGTAGAAAGATTTAATAAAAGATATATTTGTATAAGGGCTTTGTAAATGCATAGACACTGTACAAGAGTTATACGTTAGCATTGCCTGTTGGTGGCTTATGGAAAAATTTTGCCAGAAATGCTAATTTTTAGACATTAAAATGTATTGATTAATAATATATTCATTCCCTTTCCCCTTCTTCATTTCTTTCTTTTATTCATTTAACAGAAAGTAAATAATTACTCCTTATAAGGAAGAATCTAGGTTTTGTGTGGCCAAATCTTTAAAATTTGGAGAACCATCTTTAAAGATAAAAAGATAAAATTACTAATATAAACTAAGCTATGAAACTATGCAGCAGTCTAAATAAAATATTTTGCTTTTATAAATTCTGCAAAAACTTATGACCACGTGATTATACTGGTGAGGTTTCAGAACGTTGAAATAGCCCCATGTAAGTGAGGGGTCCCATGACTTAAGCTTCATCATCTTCTTTGTAAATCCATCTGCGACCAAGCATACAGATAAAGGAATCTGTAAGAAAGACATAGTCTGCTTACCCTTAAGAATTTCACAGATCAATAGGAACACTTATGTGTACACAAGTCAGTGCAGTGAAACTTTTTTGGATCTACATGCTATTAAACTTGAAAGCATGTTGCTAATTTTAATTAAAAGCATTGCAGGGCTTCCCTGGTGGTGCAGTGGTTGAGAGTCCGCCTGCCGATGCAGGGGACACGGGTTCGTGCCCCAGTCCGGGAAGATCCCACATGCCGCGGAGCGGCTAGGCCTGTGAGCCATGGACACTGAGCCTGCGCGTCAGGAGCCTGTGCTCCGCAACGGGAGAGGCCACAACAGTGAGAGGCCCGCGTACCGCAAAAAAAAAAAAAAAAAAAAAAAATGAAGGACAATTACAGTGAGAGTATCCTTCAGATTATTAATTTTGATGAATTGTGTGAGTGAGATTTTGGTCTGTTTACCTCATTGAGTCTACAGGGAATCTGGGAAAGAAAGAGGGAAGGTCTAAAGGAAGGTTAGCTGTGTCTACACAGAGCAAGTGATTTCAGGAAATTGTAAATAAGGTACAGAAGGAGTTTCTAGGTCAAGGATATTATTTTACATTTCCTTCTTAGACAACACCCACAGTATATGGGAAAGTGAGATAAGGCATAGTAAAAAGAGATCTGGGGAAGTCAGCCAGACCTTGTCTGAAGTTTGGCTCAACCATTATTTAGCTTGTAACTTTGGGCAAATCACTCAAGCTCTGACTCTAGTTTTCCTCATGCACAAAGTATGAAAAAAATGTCTATTTCATAGGACTATTACAAGCATTGCATAAGATTGTGCAATGTGAAATGTTTACTGTGAAAGTATTCGATAAATATTAACTATTGTTCTACGAGATCTTAGGTCCATCAGGCTGCAGGAGAAAACAACATGTCATTGTTTATTGTTATGCCTCTAATGCCTGGCACATAGAAGCCATTTGATATATATTTATTGAATAAATGAAGAAATGACTGGACCATTCCATAACTGTATTCCAAAACACTTGCCACAAACAAAATTAAACTTTAGTTCCTTAGAATAAGGATAGGATGCTGACAATAGGTAATAAGGAGTATCTCTTAATGGGGCTCTGGTCTTTGATAGGGATTATTGCTGCATATAAATACACTCTAGAAGAGGAATATTCTAAGCAGCAATATTTTAAAACATTTTTATTATGCACTTTATTGAGTGTTGGAAGTCTCTGTCTTCTGATTTCAATATGCTCACTCTAGTCAGAAGGAAACATTTTTCATTATTTTGAGCCACACTATCTTTTCCTTCACTCCAAAATATTGCCTATTTCAATAGGATAGTGAGTCCTCATTCTGGCAGAACGTATTTTATTTTATTTAATGGGTTTCTTGTTGTTTCAGTATAAAAGCATCTCTCGCATGTTGTGCACCCATTTGTTTTCTGCTGCTGATTTGTTTTCTTGTGTCCCCAGTTATCCCATCACTGTAACTCCTGATCCTATCTTCTCAGCAGTGCAGTAGAGGAGAGAGGCAGCAAGGCTGTGCCCATGCTTGCTAGTGTGGAAGAAATGGCTCTTCTTAACTGTCCCTTGAGGACCTGCCACTCAGTAATCCACAGACAGATCCCAGCCCCCATGGGCCTGAAAGCGTTGCAGCAAGTGAAGTGGCATAGGAAGAAAACAAGTCGGACGAAGATGTGCCAGTTAAAGGAGTGAACATTTTCCTTCTCAATAACCAGAAGAACAGAATGACCAGCTCCTGGAACCCGGGTATGCATTCCTGTCCCCAGGCCATACTGTGCTGTCTAGCTCCCTGGTTTCTGCTGCTCTCAGCCTAGGCCTTACACCAGGCCGTGCAGATGCTTCCCCCCAAAACCCATCACAACTCTATAGGTGTCCAGTGACTGGTGTTTTTCTAACATGTATTGCAACTATAGTAATTTCCAAAGAACTTAACTTCTTTTCTCCAACATCGTTTACTAAATCTCTTCTTACTCATGTATTTAAACAACTACAACAAAAAAAAATATAATAAGGCAACACAGGGTGACAATCTCTATTCCCTTCCTTCATTCTCCCTTCTGTCTTTCCATGCTTTTCTTTCTCTGACCTCTTTACTTTAGATGATGCTATGGTTCTCCTTTGAGAAATTTGGTCCATATCTATGTATGCATTTTTTATTCAAAAAAGCTTCAACAGTACATTAACAAACATTTAGCCACTAACAATTATTCACAAAGTATTTAGTGCTGCTGTATAATCAAAGTTTGTTCCATCAATATCAATAAATCTAATATTTCATTGAACTGATGCTTATTCAAGCATTTACATTGAGAGAGAACAAAATTTTAGAAATACTGAGAAAATACTAATATGTATTGGCAAATTGTCGCATCTCTTTCAGAAAGAAAAAAGATTTGGGGGGATATCAGGAACGTATTCTGATTTATCCTCAACACAGCTCATGAAAGGCCATGTTAAAAAATATTTAACCTAAAATTTTACTTATGATACTCATCACTCTGCTCTGGTTCTAAAGAATATTTGCTATAAAGTTCAGTTTCCAGAAAATAGAAGAAGCTTGTTGGTGCTGAGCACAGATGATTCTAGGTGAAAAGACATCAATAGCTCTTACTCTACAAAACCAGGGGACATTTTATCCTCGACTCAATCTGAAATTCTGCCTTTGCTGAACACATCACTTCATCTTCCTGAGGTGTCAGTCACCCAGTATGTAGAATGGAAATCCAAGTCCATTCTTCAGAAGATTGTTGTGAGGAGTAAATTATTTATGCATATGGATACATGTGTGTAAGTAAAAGCCCTTTGACATCTGTATATAACAGAAGTCAAAACATTAAAGTGAAATTAACTAAAATTTTCCAGAAATAAAATTAGTTTGTTTTTTTTTTTGGCTGTGCCACACAGCATACAAGATATCTTAGTTCCCTGACCAGGGATTGAACCCATGTCCCCTGCAGTGGAAGCACGGAGTCTTAACCACTGGACCACCAGGGAAGTCCCAAAATCAGTTATGAATTTAAAAATGGGAATCTTTTAAAAAAGGAATATTATATATTTAAAATTTATTATCCTTTAGAAAGGAGATACTGTATATACTACACATTAAGCATTTGTATATCAATATTTTACAGCTCCAGTTAATTTTCAGATTATTAAAAACAATTTAAACATAGGAGACACAACTCCCTCTACCTATATAATTGCGTACTTTATATGGTCTTCTCCAGCCTCATACTGACTTCTTTAAACTCTATTATCAAATTATTATTGTCTCAGTCTAATAGTTTTTAACAGTGTTTTAGCAGCTTACAGATGTAAAAAAATTTAAAGAGCATGCTGTTTTAAGCCAAGGAATAACAGTACACAGCCAAGAAAGACACCACATTTTCTGAAAATGATTATAAACATTATCCTTCTTTTCCAGAATAGAGTCATACACTGCTCAACTAACAGGTAGAATGTGATGGTTTTCAGATTGCAACTGCCTTAGCTGCTGAAGCAGCCTGCCACTTGATTATGTGTGAAGTATATGTAAAAAGAAAAGCAATATAATAAATACATTTCAATAAATATAAAATTATCAGACTGTGAAATTAATGACTTGGAGGCTGCTGAGGGAAAAAATATCTAAAGGCTTTCTGAAGATATGGGTATTTATTGCATGCTGACAGCACACCTTGCATTTTACAGAAAACTGAATGCTCATATTTTTAGATAATTGGACTTATGATTAAATTAATTACTTGTTTATTTCTAAAATGATGTAATGCCTGCAGAAGGACTTAAAAATAATGGAACCCTGCTTGTGATATTTATAGCACATATTTCTTGCCAGCCCATGATGTCATGCAAGATTATAACTGATGTAGTCATGCATTATGTTCGGATAGTTTCAGTAAACCATCATTTTTACATGATAAATAAACTGACAGTCCAACAGAATTTTTGTCCCACATTTCAGGAGTATGTGTATGTGTGGTTAGATATCTCTTGAAATTCAAGAAAATGCAGAAAGTTCCTGCTGATTCTAAACTATTTCCCCAATGGAACTGACATGGTACCAATACTACATAATTATTTTGCTTGAAATTACAAAATTGAGAAGGTAATGGAAAATAGATATAGTAATAATAAGCAAATAATGCAATATGATTTCTTCATTTGCAATTCCCAAAATCATTGATTCAGTCAATGAATAAGGGAGGGGCTGCTTTGTCAAGCAAGATTTAAAACTCAAACATATACATGTGGGATTCCACTCAACCTCTTTCTCATCAGTGTACTAATAAGAATCCGTTTATGAGGGATATCAAGATGACAGGGCAGGAGGATGCTGGGCTGACCTTCCACCATGAACACATCAAAATACATCTACACATGGAACAGCTCTTGCTGAAAACAACCTGGAGACTGGCAAGAAAGGCTCTTCCACAACCAAAACTTTAAAGAAAGATCCACCTCAGGTAGGAAGGGAAATCAGGTAGGAAGGGAAAAGAAATGATTCGGTCAGGGTCCAGGCCCCTAGCAGGGGACACAGAAGAGGAATGAGGATATCACAGGCTTGAGGATCCTCCCCGGGGATCAAATCACATATGAGGCACCCCAGCCATGGAGTCAGACCCTGGTGAGATGAGTCCCCTTAGCTGGTTTGAAAACCTGTGAGACTTACCAGAGGGCTATGAGAAACCAAGATTTTTCTTGTGAAGAGTGCATGCAGATGTTTTCTTACTCCCAGGAGTGGTGCAGAGGCTGTAGATTGAAAATTGCCTGAAATTCTGACCAGTTTCCTGTGATCATCCCAGCACGCACCTCAGCCCATAGCAGGCACTGGATCTAGCCTCTCTTGCACTGGTGCTGCTCTCCATTAGGGTGAAAGCTGCCATTGCCAAGGAGACTTTACACAATTAGAATGAAACCAGCTCAGATACAAACTTTAGGGCTTCTCTTCCAGCACCTTGGGCACCAACCCTGCCCTTGATAGGGGGCTGATTGCCACTGAGCACAGGAGAAGCCCTGGCTTAAACCTGACTCTGGTCCTAGCCACTCCATCTTCAGCCCTACCTCCCTCCAAGGTGGTATTTGCCAGCACACTCCAAGGGAAAACATGACCCATGCTCACTTCAGATCCATCTCTCCCACCAAAGCCACTGGATACATGCAGACTGCATAGGAATGCTCCCACACTAGAATAACCCTTCAAGACTGGGGTAGGTAACTGTTACACCTAATATTGTAGAGACAAAGAAAGTTAAACAAAATGAGAAGACTGTTTCAAATGAAAGAACAAAAAAAGAAAAAAACCCTAATGAAATAGAAATAAATAATTTACCAGACACAGAGTTCAAACAAGTAGTAATAAGAATGCTAACTGAACTTGGGGAAAGAATAGATGAACACAGTGAGAATTTTAATAAGAACTAGAAAATATAAAAACCAATTAGATCAGAAAAATATAATGGAACTGAAAAATATGCTAGAAGGAACTAACAGCAGAATAAGTGATACAGAAGAATGCATAAGTGATCTGAAAAATAGAATAATGGAAATCACGTAATCAGAAGAGCAAAAGAAAAACAAACTTAAAAAAAATGAGGATAGCTTAAAGGACCTTGGGGACAACATCAAGTGCACTAACATCTGTGTTATATGGATCCCAGGAGGAGAAGAGAGAAAGGGGTAGAAAATGTATTTGATAAAATTATGGCTGAAAATTTCCTGAAGCTGAAGAAAGAAACAAATTTCTAGGTGCAGGAATCACAGAGAGTCCCAAACAAGATGAACCCAAAAAGACTCATAGTTAAAATGGCAAAAGTTAAAATGGCATAGTTAAAATGGCAAAAGTTAAAGATAAAGAGAGAATTTTAAAGGCAGCAAGAGAAAAACAAAGAGTCACTTACAAGTGAATTCCCATAAAGCTTCAGCTGATTTTTTCTGCAGAAATTTTGCAAGCCAGAAGGGAGTGTCATGATATATATAAAGTGCTGAAATGAAAAACCTAAAACTTAGGAGTCTCTAACCAGTAAGGTTATCATTCAGAATGAAAGGTGAGAAAGATAACTTCTCAGACAAGCAAAAACTAAAAGAGTTCATCAACCCTAAACTGATCTAACAAGAAGTGATAAAGGGTCACCTTTAGTTGGAAAAGAAAAGGTTACAAGAAGAATTTATAGGAAAGGGAAAATAGCACTAGTAAAGGCAAATATATAATAAAGGCTGTGGCTCAACAATTTAAATAAATTAGTATGAAGATTAAAAGACAGTAAATGTAAAATCAATATAACCACAATAAACACTTAAGGGATAGACATGATAATGTAAAATATAACATCAAAAACATAAAGCATGGGGGAGGAGAGTAAAAACTGTACCTCTTTCAGAATGTGTTTGAACTTAAATGACTACCAATTTAAAACAAGTAGATATAGCTACAGGTCAACATATGTGAACTCCATGGTAACCACAAATCAAAAACATGCAATAGATAAACAAAAACCAGAGAGAAAGGAACAAAATCATAACATTAAAGATAGTCATCAAACCACAGAGGAAGAGCCTAAAAAAAGAACAGAGAATAACTACAGGACAAACTGAAACCAAATAAGCAAAGGCAATAAGTACATACTCAGCGATAATCACACTGAATGTCAACAAACTAAACACTCCACTCAAAACTCATAGGGTAGTTGATTGGATAAAAAAACAAAACAATGTCCTGCCTGCTGTACACTGTGAGGTGTTGCTCCAGAACCCTTTGTTTTAGATTTGTAAGATCCCTCTCTCCAAAAAATTATTGATGTCTCTGTCAAAAAACAACAACAACAACAAAAAATGCTGCCTACAAATGATTTACTTCAGAGCTAAAGACACACACGGACTGAAAGTAAGGGTATGGAAAAAGATATTCTATGAAAATGGAAATGAAAAAGGTTGGGATAGCAGTACTCATATCAAACAAAGTAGACTTTAAACCAAAGTTACAAAACACAAAATACAAAGAAGGGCATTATATAATGATAAAGGGATCATACAAGAACAGAATATAACATTTGTTAACATGTATGTACCTAATACAGGAGCACTTAAATATATGAATCAAATATTAATAGATAAAGGGAGAAATGACAATAATACAAAAATAATAGGGTACTCTAATACCTCACTTACATCAAAGGACATATTATCCAGACAGAAAAGCAATAAGGAAACAGTTGTTTTAAAAGACATATCAGACCAGTTGGAATTAATAGATATCTATAGGACATTCCATCCAAAACCAGCAGAATACACATTTTTTTCAACTGCAGATGAAGCGCTTTCCAGGATAGATCACATTCTAGATCACAACACAAGTCTCAAGAAATTTAGGAGGATAGGAATTATATCAAGCATCTTTTCCAACCACAATGGTATGAAACTAGAAATCAATTACAGGAAGAAAAATGTGAAAAACACAAACGTGTGAAGCCTAAACAACATGTTACTAAAAATCTAATGGTTCAATGAATAAATCAAAGAAGAAATCAGAAAATACCTTGAGTCAAATAAAAATGAAAACACAACTTTCCAAAATGTATGGCATGCAGCAAAAGCAGTTCTAAGAGGGAAATTTGTAGCAATACAGGCCTACCTCAAGAAACAAGAAAAATCTCCATTAAACAACCTAACCTATCATCTAAAGGAATTAGAAGAAGAACAATCAGAGCCCAAAGTTGGTAGAAGGAAGGAAATAATAAACATCAGAAAGGAGATAAATAAAATTTAGACCAAAAAAAAAAATAGAAACGATCAAAGAAACTAAGAGCTAGTTTTTGAAAAGACAATAAAATAGATAAACCTTTAGCCAGGCTTATTATGAAAAAAAAGAAAGAGGACACAAATAAGCAGAATAAGAAATGCAAGATGAAATATTACAACTGTTATCACAGAGATACCAAAAATAATAAGGAATACTGTGGCAAAAAATGGACATCCTAGAAAAAAAGGATAAATTCCTAGAAACATACAATCTTCCAAGACTGAATCAGGAAGAAATAGATAATCTGAACAGATCAATCACAATAGTGAAATTGAATCAGTATACAAAAATCTCCCAGCAAACAAAAGTCCAGGACTAATTGGCTTCATAGAGGAATTCTACAAAATGTACAATGAAGACTTAATATCTATCCTTCTCAAATTATTCCAAACAATTGAAGAGTAGGGAACACCCCAAATTCACTCTATGAAGCCACAATTATTTTGATACCAAAACCAGACACAGGCACTACAAAAAAAAGGAAAATTATAGGCCAATATCTCTGATGAATATAGATGCAAAAATCCTCAACAAAATATTAGCAAATCAAATTCAACAACATATAAAAAAGATCATACATCATGATTGAGTGGAATTAATTCCAGGGATGTAAGGATGGTTCAATATCCACAAAACAATCAATATGACATACCATATTAACAAAACAATGGATAAAAATCACATGATCCTCTTGATAACTCTGAAAAAGCATTTGACAAAATTCAACATCCATTTGTGATGAAAGCTTTCATCAAAGTTGGTATAGAGGGAACATATCTCAACATAATAAAGGCCATTTATGACAAAGCCACAGCTAACATCATACTCAATGGTGAAAAACTAAAGGTTTTCCTCTAAAATCAGGAAGAAGACAGGGATTTTCACTTTCACTATTTCTATTTAACATAGTTTTGGAAGTCCTATCCAGAGCAATCATACAAGAAAAATAAAAGGCATCCAAATTGGAAGGGAAGAGTAATACTGTCACTATTAGCAGATGACCTGATACCTTATATAGAAAACCCTAAAGTCTCCACCAAAAAACTATTAGAACTAATAAATGAATTCAGTAAAATTGAAGGATACAAAATTAACATACAAAAATCTGTTGCTTTTCTATACACCAAAAATGAACTTTCAGAAAGAGAAAGCAGGAAAACAGTCTTGTTTAAAATCACACCAGAAAGAATAAAATACCTTGGAATAAACTTAACCAAGGAGGTGAAAGACCTATACTCTGAAAACTATAAAACATTGTTGAAGGAAATTGAAGATGATACAAAGAAATGGAAATATATCCCATGTTTATGGTTTGGAAGAATTAACATTGTTAAAATGTCCACACTACCCAAAGCAATCAACAGATTTAATGCAATCCTATCTAAATACCCAGGACATTTTTCACAGATGTAGAACAAATAATCCTAAAATTGATATGGAATCACAAAAGACTGTGAAAGCAATCTTGATTAATAAAAAAAGAATAAAGCTGGAGGTTTCACATTCCCTGTATTCAAACTATATGGCAATGCTGCAATAATCAAAACTGTGTGTTATTGGGACAAAAACAGACACATAGATTAATGGAACAGAATAGACAGCCCAGACATAAGGCCACATATTTATGTTCAATTAATCTACTACAAAGGAGGCAAGAATAAACAATGGAGAAAAGACTGTCTCTTCAACAAGTGGTGCTGGGAAAATGGAACAGTCACATTTAAAACAATGAAATTAGAACATTCCCTCACACTATATGCAGAAATAAATTCAAAATGGTTTAAAGACCTAAAGTAGGACCTGAAAGCATAAAATTTCTAGAAGATCAGAGGTGAAATACTCTTTGACATAAATTGTAGCAGTGTTTTCTTGGATAAGTCTCTCAAGGCAAAAGAAATAAAAGCAAAAATAAACAAATTGGGCCTAATTAAACTTAAAAGCTTTTTCACTGCAAAGGAAACGTTCAACAAAAGAAAAGATTTCCTATAAAATGGGAGAAAATATTTGCAAATGATATGATATTATATACATATAATATACATGTATAATATAATATAATTATATATAATATAATATATATATTATATAATATATAGTACTCAGCAATTAAAAAAATGAAACTTTGTCATTTGAAAAAACACTAATGGACCTGGAGGGTATTATGCTTAATGAAATAAGTCAGAGAAAAATAAATACTATATGTTATCATTTACGTGTAGAATCTAAAAGATAAACAAGTGAATATAACCATACAGAAATAGACTCACAAATATAGAGGATAAACCAGTGGTTACCATTGAGAAGACAGATGGGGTAGGGGATAAGAGGTACACACTGCTATGCATAAAATAAGATACAAGAGTATTGTACAGCACAGGGAATATAGCCAATACTTTATAATAACTTTAAATGGAGTGTAATCTATAAAAATATTGAATCACTATGCTGTACATGTGAAACTAATATATTTTAAATCAATGATACTAAATAAAAAAAGAATCAGTTTATTATTCAACTCCATAATTTATTCTACTTTGAATCCTCAGAATCTAGTGCTAGCTGTGGCAAAGAATTGCTGTGCAAAATATCAGATAAATATTAAATGAAAAGTAAAACATAGCTGGTGAGTTTTAGTAGGACTTAGAGAAGGACAGTGGGGAGTGGAACTAATAATTCCTCTGTTGTCAATGATTTACATTATGGTTCATGTTGGAAGGAACTGAACAGAGCCAGGTGGATGAATGAGAAAACTAAAGGTAACTTCAGACACATGGGAAAAATTAAGGAGCAATAACATGTAAATGTGCTAAAAACTTTACAAGTTCCCAATCTACATATTACCTCATTAGACCTTGCCAAATAGAATGAGTTCTGAGGATCATGGTGATTGCCCAAAGACACACAGCTGGTAACAGAGCCGGGTTTGAATTCTATTCCAGGCAGATTTAAATCCTTTATTTTCTACTGTTTAATTTTTTTTTTAAAGATACTTAGAATCTGTTCTTGCTCTAAATCATAAGAAATGATATTTTGTACACTCAATGATTAACATATCTTTCAAAACACTGTCAGTGTTTCCCAAAATATGGTCTAGGGGCCACCTACATTAACAGTATTTGGTGTGCTTGTTAATAAAGCAGATTTCTGACAACTCCCAAGAATAATTAGAGTCTCTAAGGGAATAGTCCAGGTGTCTGCATTTTAATCAAGCTTCCTAGGTAATTTGTAGGCATACTAAAGTTCAAGAACTATTGCAGTTAATGTGTTAAGTGAAGGTTGGAATATTCCACTACTCGCAAAGAACATGCAAATGTGTTCTGAATTCATTAGGCCACATCTTTAGCCAGTGCACTCTCCAAATCAAGATATGCAACACTTAATAACCTACCTCTTAAAATTATGTCTGCATTGTACCTTGTGGCATTTGGTCTGGGTGAGAATTGAATATCCTCTCTGTCTACATCTGATTTACTTTACTTCTGATTTATCATAATGAACAAGGCATTTTGATATATTGCTTTGACAAATACCTGGAAGTTTTCCTACTTTTAAATAAGACTCTCTTGTTGGACTATAATGACATGACTGAACGTTCTATTAACCTCTCTTGTTGCCTAACTGAAGTTCAAACTGATCTGAGATAGCTGGACTACTACAAAGAAACGTGCTCTGTGATACCTTCCCTGTGAATCATATCTAAAAATCCAAAGTAGGATTTAATAAGACTTTGACAGCAGAAAAAATTCCCATGCCAGCAAGATAGAACTTTTGCTTTCCCACACATGCACAAAAGGACAAGACCTGTGAAGAAAAGGTGGCAGGTTGAAACCACTCACTCAATTTACACTGGGAGTTTTAAAGACTTCCTGGACCCTAATCTCCCCTTTGTATGGCTTTATTCCTCTGTGGAAATGGCCATATCTAATAACAAGGCTTCATTGCTGCTACCACTCTGCTATTGAGGCTCCACTCTAAGTCCTTCTCCCTAAAGCAACTGCAAAGGCCCATGATGTGAGTGACTCCTCCTCACTGCACAGATCTTTCTGTATGTCCTGCATATAAAAGAGCAGACCTTTGTTCTACCTCACCAATCTAAAGGTACATAGAATTTCATACTGTTTTATGACAAGTAACCCGTCCATGATTGCAGAATGAGGCTGATGATCTTGCAACTCCTATTAGCGGCTGTTCAGGTTAAGAGAGATACCACACGAAGGCACAGACCTTCGGAAAGAACAAGATGTAACCATTGACATTTTATTTTAAATAACAGGGAAGAGTCACTGACTCTTGTCGTTGTTTCAGTGCTTAAACTCATGACTGATTTCTACCCAGATAATTTAGGCCCTTATTTCTAGAAACAGCATAAGAGAATCATTTTTAACATGCTTCAATTCAAACAATTCAATAAGTATTTATTTTTGAAACACATGTAAGATGTCTTTGAATATTTGTGCAATTTAATAGACGTTGTTTTTTATTGACTGCTGTTCAAAGACCGAGAAGTTTGTTTCATTTTCTTTTGAAGAGTATAAAATAATCATATAAAGGTAGCTGTATGGTAATTTTTAATTATTCATTCATTAATTCCATACATATTTGTGAAGTAGCTACCAAATTGAGACATTTTGCAGCAGCAGCATAAGTATTGTTAAATCAAAGATGTATATTTAGTGAGGGAATTTCTAGGTTATAAATACCTCAATAGAAGATTGTATTTTTCAATGCCCCATATTACCTGATGTGATGTCTTACGCATTGCAGATGCTCAATTTAACATCTGTTGAATAAATTTATTGAGCTATTTCTAAAAGTAAATCACTGGTGTACATTTGGCTCACAGAGCCAAGCAAGCAGGAGGACGTAGCAATAGTAAAAGCATAAAGTAGGAAAGTATATGTCAAATTCAGAGAACTCAGGTATTTAATATGGCCACAGCCTACGCTCATGGGAGCATTTAAGAAAGATAAGTGGGGAGAAAATATCGTCAAATTATAGGACCTTAAATGTCGTGTGTTGAACTTTTGGTTTCTTCCACAGGCAGTGAGTAAGTTTCCATTGCTGAATTGTTCTGAAAGAAAATGTCATCATAATGTTTAATCCTAAGTGCTTTGGTTGAAGAACACTGTTCTTCAGGCTCCTTTTCAGCATTCCATTACCAGAGCAGATATTGGTGAAACTCCCTAGCTCCTGAATCCTTATGTCCTCACAGAATCAAGGTTTCAGATTTATAGTGACAACAAGGTCTAGGGCTGTACCCTTTTTATTCAAATTTGTATCAAAGATTAATTAAATTACCAGTAAGGCAAGAGTGGATATCCCTCCATTTATTTGAAATTACAGAACAAAGATGTAGATTATTAAAAAACTGAAATATAAAAGAGGGATCTATAACTTCTGAAAATAATTTTATTCTCTCTTAATGTAAGTAATGCTTTCTTTGTATCAAACCCAAGTCTTATCAGTCACAAATACTGACTGGGTACCTAATATGGGAAAGTCCCTATACAAGCCCCAGATGCAAATAGAAGTAGAGGCAAGTTTTCAAACTTCAAAAGCTTTGAGTCTAGTTAAGCACAACAATCAGTGCAATCTCAATGGATCTGCCTTTGATCCCTGCTACCAAGAGGAACTCTTGCCTATGCGCTTGTTATTTTAATGAACATGTATCCAAATATCTGAAACCTAGTGAATAATGTAAAATTAAATTTATCTTTAGAAAATTTAGCTTACTTGTACTCTCTGCTTCAAAATTTATCAGTGATACACCATCACTTCAACAAATATCTATTGAGTATCTATTGTATGTGGTACACATTATACTATGTTACAGAAATAAAAAAACTCAATTATAAGTTTTAGCTTAGTAGTTAAGATATCTACACTCTATTACCTCTGATTTTGTAAGCCAGGCTTTGTTCTAGAAGCTTAAGCATTAACTCAAGTAATCTTTCATGAACCAATAATGTAGCTACTACTATTAACCTCAGTTTATGGATGAGAAAACAAAAACCTCTCCTATTATCAAGACCTAGATCAAGATCATCTTTGTAAGAAAAACTGTCCTCTGACAATATCCTTCTGTGAGGTCCTATCCCTTGTCTAAAGTCTTGGAGCAGCTGTTTGACTCACTGATACCTTATTATGTGCTTGCTTGTCTTCCAAATGCAAGGCCACTTCCAAATGAATATAGGGACATTTGATTATTAAACATTTGAAGACAATTTAAGAGATTGAGAAAAAAAAGTAGTTTGGAGAAATGGTTTCTTTGTCAAAATCTGCTATTTCTTTCTTTTTGGCTACGTTGGGTTTTCGTTGCTGTGCACAGGCTTTCTCTAGTTGCAGCGAGCGAGGGCTACTCTTCATTGCAGTGCATGGGCTTCTCATTGTGGTGGCTTCTCTTGTTGTGGAGCACGAGCTCTAGGCACACGGGCTTCAGTAGTCATAGCACATGGGCTCAGTAGTTGTGGCTCATGGGCTCTAGAGCACAGGCTCAGTAGTTGTGGTGCACGGGCTTAGTTGCTCCGTGGCATGTGGGATCTTCCCGGACCAGGGGTCAAACCCATATCCCCCGCATTGGCAGGCAGATTCTTAACCACTGTGCCACCAGGGAAGCCCCAAATCTGCTATTTCTGATAGGTCTTGATGGCTTATGAAGAAAATAAGTAGAGTAAAATATCTGACTATGAAACTGTCCTGGGAAATTTATACATATGGTCACAGTATTTTAGATTTTTGTATTATCAAAAGGCAATGAGATTGAGAGACAAGAGTGTGGATAAAGTCAGAACTCACTCATATAGCTAGTCCATTTTGGACAAGTTATTCCAGCATATGTCAATTGTGAGAATTATTTGACAAATGTACACATGACATTTGTGTTAATTTCTCATTACCACAAACTAGATTAGAAGTTAGGGAATAGGACATACCTTATACATATATTTATATTCTTATTAAGGATTAAATACTTTGCATGGAAGGTGTGATTAATAAATATATGTGTGTGCACTTGTGTGTGAGTATGTGTGTGTGTGTTTAATGCCACAGAAGGTTTAGATGTCACAGAAGAAAGCTGATAACTAAAGAAAAAGCACCACAGTTGTGAATGGCTATGAAGCTGCTGTCATTTAGAACACTTAAAGCACAAGAATCACTGTTAAACAGTTAACGCTGACTTGAGGATAATTTCATGCATTTATCTAATTGGGAGGAACAAAATGATGCCATTTCTCTTCCAAGATCTTATGACTTCTCTAATGCAGTGCAGCTGCCAATACAATTTTCAATATAGGTAGGTAAAATCAGCAATTTACTTAGCAGTAGCTGTAGTAGAAGCAGTTATATAGGCAATTTGTTTTAAAATATTTGTGTCTATCATGTACACTGGGCTAGATCCTAGAGATTTAATAGAGCCAAAATATGTGGCCCTTGGCTTCAAGTATGGACCAGTGAGAAATTAACACTGATTGGAAGTAGGAGGTGAGCAAAAGGAAAGAGTTCAGAGATGAGTCCTTATCTCTTGGCTTGCCCATGGGAGTGGAAGATGCTTCCATTTGGCAAAGGGGAGGTAGTGTTTTGGTGGGAAAGTGAGTTGACGAAGAATTTACTTTTGAATGTGCTAGGTTTGAGTTTCCCATTAGACATCCGAGAGGTGATACTTAGTGAACACTTGAGTAAATGAGACCAGAATTTGGAGACAAGCTGGGGGAGAGAACAGGTATTTGGAAGGGATCTGCACAGAGATAATATTTTTGAAGTTCAGTAATAGGTAGAACCTCCTAATCAATTTGTTTTATACAGTGGAGAAATGAAAAGAAGATAAATTAAACAGCAGAAATATAAACCTGAGATTAATTTTTCACCCATCTTGGCCTGCTCACTGACTTTAAAATAAAAGAACAAAGCAGCTACAGCTGTATATTGGCAGGAATCTTGCAGCTCTTTGCACTCTTGCCAGAATTATTTACTTTCTTTATGATGTTAAAAGAAATATTTTGGCTTTTGTTCAAAATTTCTTGCTGAAAGCTCTATTTACGATAGCCAGGACATGGAAGCAACCTAAGTGTCCATCAACAGATGAATGGATAAAAAAGATGTGGCACATATATACAATGGAATATTACTCAGCCATAAAAAGAAATGAAATTATTTGTAGCGAGATGGATGGACCTAGAGTCTGTCATACAGAGTGAAGTAAGTCAGAAAGAGATAAACAAATACCGTATGCTAACACATATATATGGAATCTAAAAAAAAAAAATGGTTCTAAAGAACCTAGGGTCAGGACAGGAATAAAGATGCAGATGTAGCGAATGGACTTGAGGACACAGGGAGAGGGAAGGGTAAGCTGGGATGAAGTGAGAGAGTGGCATGGTCATATATACACTACCAAATGTAAAATAGATAGCTAGTGGGAAGCAGCTGCATCGTACAGGGAGATCAGCTCCAGTCTTTGTGAGCACCTAGAGGGGTGGGATAGGGAGGGTGGGAGGGAGGGAGATGCAAGAGGGAAGAGACATGGGGACATATATATATGTATAACTGATTAACTTTGTTATAAAGCAGAAACTAACACACCATTGTAAAGCAATTATACTCCAATAAAGATGCTTTAAAAAAAATTTCTTGCTGAACATTTTTAAAAAAGATTTACAAAACAGTTTCTTGGGTGTTCTGAAGATTTAATAAATAACATTAGTGTAGTTTCAGTTTCTTAGAATAAAGATCTCACAAGTTTTAGAATGCAAAAATGTATCTGCTCTTTTGTGAACTAATTTTCAATGCATAATATAAGGTTTATCAGGGTTAGTCAAGGACTTTTAGTCTTAATTAACTATCAGTGTTGAATTCAATATGTCCATATTTCTGTCTGAAATCTTGAATTATCATTGACATTTAAGGGATTTTTGATTTCACTTGAAAATTAAATTCCTTACATGACTATCATATAACAATCTCTACAGTCAAGGTGAAAAGGAAGGTTTTGTAATTAATCAGGAAACTTCAGGCAAAGGCAATACTTTTACTTGAATTATCTAAGTGACCATTCATTCTTTATTTGTATTTGAACAATATCTGAAATCTTTAATAATAATAATAACCAGAATCTTTATGCTTAATTTTGTGTATCTTAATAAGTAATTTTTTCCAATCAATAAATGCATTATGTTTTCAACTCCATCATATTTTTCTTTATTCACCCTCCAGTTGTTTTCATTTTTGTTACATTTGTTTTGATTGATGTCTTGAATTTCTGGGAAAGGGTATTTGTAATGATTTGTATTCTGCTGAACCAAACCTCTCAGCCTTCTAGCAGAAACAAAAAGTACCATATAAAGTACCTTTATATTTCTTTTAAAATGCATTATATAATGAGATGTTGGCAAGTTGCCTCACAGAGAGCTCAGCTAAAAAGTTACAAAATATCAGATTGCAAATCTCTTGCCCTTGGAGAAATGAACTTCCATTTAAGAAACTATAAGTATGCAGTTGTTGAATAAGTTATGTCACAAAAATGATTAGCATTTCCATCAATGGACAGTCAATATCTCAACTAAATCAGGTGTTATTCCTGACATACACAAGAAGGTTGGTCAGTTATTATAGGCATTCATCCTCAGGGCTTCCTTAAAAATGCCAATAGTAATGATTATTTTGTTATGGTTCTATTGTCTCTTCTGTTGGTCTGTTTCCTTTTATGGGAGGATACCATTTTGTTTTCTGCAATTAATATCTTTATATGAGTAGGAGTCAATAATATAGTCTTTCACAGTAAAAATTCTTAGTTGGTAAACAATGTTTTGTTGAGAATGAGAAGCTCCCTTGACCCTTCTGGAGTGTATGTAATCATATAGATTTTGAACCTCAACAATGTTTTGTTGAGAATGAGAAGCTCCCCTGACCCTTCTGGAGTATATATAGATTTTGAACCTGAATCATATAGATTTTGAATCTATAATCATATAGATTTTGAACCTGAGGTAAGTTCAGCTACACTGTAATTATGTTCTTTCTCTCACCTTCTGCTAAATACTTCTAATCTATACATCCTTCACCCTCAGACAGGCCTGATGCAAAGATGCAACCTCTCAGTGGTAGAACTTTGTTTAACCTCATTAGCCAGCTGGTTATTTGGCCAGTGTTAAGCTGTGGAAGGAAGATAAACTTTTGAGATATGGCTATGGTATGGAGGAGTTCAATTTATTCTTTTATTGAACAAATATTTTAGTAAATTTTCATGCAAAGTTGAAAAGATAGGGAAGAAGATTCAGTACTGTCAAGATGTCAGTTCTTCCCAACTTGATCTATAGATTCAAGATAATCCCAATCCCAGTCCCAGCAAGTTATTTTATGTTATTTTGTGTATTGACAAACTTGTTCTGAAGTTTATATGGAGAAGCAAAAGACCCAGAATAACCAACACAATACTGAAGAAGAAAAACTAAGTCAGAGAACTGACACTACCCCACTTCAACACTTAGTATATATCTGTAGAAACCAAGACACTGATATTGGTGAGAAAAGAGACAGATGAATGGAACAGAATAGAGAGCCCAGAAATAGACCAATATAAATATAGGCAACTTTGACCAAGGAGCAAAGGCATTACAGTGCAGCAATGATAATCTTTTCAACAAATGGTATTAGAACAATGAGGTATCCACATGCAAAAAAATGAATCTAGACACAGACTTTACATTCTTCACAAAAAATAAACTCAAAATGGATCACAGACCTAAATATAAAATGCAAACTATAAAACTCCTGGAAGCTACCATAATGTCTAATTACACAAGAAGGACTTAATAAACATTTAAAAAAATCTCTGAATGTATAAATTAACAAATGCCTTGAAAGTCAAAATTAATCTATTGACCTAAAAACAAGCATAATTAGCTAATATTTGCACAATACCTGAAGGGATAAATTGAAGACTGAAAAGTAATGACATACCAAGTGCCCTTTTCCTTTCTTCAATCACATTCTAACTGTACCACCATGTTAAACTGTCTTAGTAATTTTGTTTTGTTTTAAACCACTCATAATATCCAAAATTTTTGTCTTTTCTGCTTCACATTATGGTCTAAAATTCAGCCAATGAGGCCAGTGATTCTTATTGTAGGCCTAGCTACTTCTCACCAACCTTTTAATGAACCTCTCTCCTACATTAAGTGGATAGATAGGAAGTGAATTTCCTAAGACAAGGATGAACCCTTACAGAGAATAACCTGAGAAGGAATTTTTAAATGCTTTAATTTTTTACAGCTCTAGTCAGAATACTTTAAAGAAATTTCAGATGACCTTCCCCATGAAGCGAATCTCTGCAGGCCCAAACCTGTGCCCTCACTGGCATATTGTGGAGTGAACTGAGAGGCAGTCAGGGAAGGGAGACTTGTTCTTTGTCCTGATGCATTCCCCTCCCATGAAGGTTTTCTCCTAGCTGCTAAATCAAGAAAGGTGATCTATTCCCTCTGAGGCATCTCTCACAGGGCTCAATCTTTTTTGTTGAGAGCCACTCGGCTTATTCACCTCTTACTCTGATAAAGTGTTCCCATAGTCTCTCCATCAAAACCTGAGAAAGCCCTCTGCCTTCCCTATGAATCAGGCAATTTTATTAGAGAAAATACTTTCTATCTTTTCTCTGTTTCAGCAATAGAAATGTGAAAAAGAACAAACACACACAAGACTATTTGTTTGCTTTTTATTTTATCAAATACGTTTCTTTACAATTCTATTGTCTAGAACCACAAGTTATTATTGAAAATCATACCCTAACTTATTCCTATGTTTCTTAGGAAGCTTAAGTGATCAATCGGTGATTATGCACTTGAATTATGTTTTCAGTATTGTCTTTTAACATTCAAATATATATATTTTTACATTTAAACTAATGTATCTATAAAGAGTCCTTTTTAGGTTATTTTGGAGTTCTGCATAGGTTACTTTACCATATTTCTATGGAAAATCAGTAACTGATTTTTGAGAATGTGGATTATTTTTAATATATATACCTATAAGGAAACTAGTAGCACTATACAGGTTCCTTCACATTTAAAAATTCTAAAATAGAGAATAAGAACATTTAAATCATCATGAAGTAAAATTAATCAGTATATAACTAAGGTTACAACTTGTTGCTATACATTAAAGTTAATGGTTTTTCACTTCTTATGGCCATTAACTCTTTTGATTATCTAATGGAAGCTATGTAACATCTTCTCTAAATAATGTAAACCCACATAAAACATTTGATAGACTGATACCATGTTAAGACCACAGGATTAGATTTAAAGTTTTATGAGGACAAGCTCTTTGGCTTTGCTGTCTGTTGGTCTATCCCAAGTGCTATCCACAGTATCTGAAACATGGAAAACGCCCATTGAATATTTGGTCAATGAATTTAGCACTATTCTGGAAGCTTAAGCAAATACAGTTTAAAATGAAGTAAAAATCAGATTTCAAGAATTAGAAAAGGCAAAACTATTATTTGCATACAATATCATTATGTACCAGAATAGCAAAGAAAATGGATTTAAATGAAATACTACAATTAAGAGAGTTCAGCAAAACGGTTAAGCAGAAGATAAATATAAACCAAACAATGGTTTTCTTGTGTACCAACAATTAACTACTTAGAAATAAGAAAAATAGATACTATTTACAATATTAAGAACAGATAATTAATTACCTAGTAATGCTCTTAATAAATAGTGTGAAGAATAATAACAAGCTATAAATATCTATTAATAGATCTAAAAGAATCACTGAAAAATTCAAGAAATATACCATTTCCCCTGATAAGAAGACTCAGTATTTTTAAAATTTTCCAGAATACTGTACATTTCAATAAAAAATAAGGATGTCTCTGAACTTCACAGAATATCTCAATTTCATTAGAGAATAAAAATGGATGAAAAGGTCATTAAAAACATCTTGAAACAAATAATAGCTAATGCTACCATTACACTTACCACTAACAACTTTAAACATATTTAATTCTCATTTAATCCCCACAGTAAATCTCTGAAATAAATGCCACAAATATCTCAGTTTTACAAATAGAGAAATTAAAACACAAAGATGTGAGGTAATTTACCTAAGGTCACACAGTTAATTAGTTTGGATATTGAGATTCACACCGGGATAGTCTAGCTCTAGAATCCATGTGCTTAAATGCTGTGCCAAATTGTTTCCCAAGGCTAATAAAATGAGAAAAATATCAACAGATAGAAAATTATAATAAAGCTCCATTAATAAAAGTGTGATGATATTCTAATATAAACAGATTCCATAATAGATAGCATTTTTCTGAGCATTTACTATGTACCAATACTTTAGATACATTACATCACTTACCCCTCATAATATCCCTGTGATTTATACTTTTTCTTTGTGTTTATTTTCAGGATGACACAACTGAGACACATAGATTAAGCAAATTGCCCAAAATGGTGGTGTTAACAAGTAGTGAAGTGAGTTTGAAACCATGCTTACATTTCATACTGTTATATTCTCCATTTGTAAAAGCACTAACAGATAAAGATATGAAATATGATTTAATAAAATGCACTAGGTAATCAGATAGCTAGATGGAAAAATCAGTAAATGTTCTAATCTTGCTTCATACATCAACATGAACTCAGATGAATTAAATATTGAAATATAAAATCAAACCCATTTGAAAAGCTAATAGAAAAAGGAAATAAATGTAGCAGTCCCTGACTAGAAGAAAACACAAAGAAGAATTTTTAAATTGCATATACAAAAAGGGATGAAGAAATTTAAAAGTGAAAATGCAAATGGGAAAAGCTTCAAAAAATTACAGGCTCAGCTATAAGGCACCCACAGTAACAGAGGTAAAAAAATATTAATGTCACAATAGATAAATTGATAAAGGACATGTTTACAAACGTATATGAAAGACTAAATATGAATGACTAATAAACTAATCAAAAATACAAATTCTTTAAAATGCTATGTATATTTTATTTGATCAAATTTTCACAGCATTAAAAATAATAGTACTCAGTGTTGGAATTGATACAATGATTGATATTTTCCTGTATTGCTACAAGTAGTAACTAAGAAAATCTTTTGAGAAAATAATTTTGTACTATATATTAAAAGTTTTAAAATAGTTCAGATATTTTGATACAGTGATTCTCTACAGAGAAATCTATTATAATTAAATAATTTGAGTTATTTACATTATGATAAGGTAATATGATGAAATATTAGGGAGGCCTTAAAATTATGCTTACAAGTGCTTTATAATAATAAGAATCAGAATCAGAGAAAGTTTATTCTATTATATTATGTGAAAAAGCAGAAGTAAATATTATAGAGTATGACCTCAAAAATACAAGGTACAAAAAGACTTTAAATAAAATAGAAGGCAAGAAAGGAGAAAAAAGAAAAAAGAAACAGTATGGGCAGTAAAAAGTAAATAAATAAATAAGTGTAGAAATACATCAAGGTACATAAGAAATTACAATAAAAGTAAATGGATTAAATTAATTTATCTGCTAAAAAGCAGGGGACATACTTTATTATTTTGTTTTTTTTGAATTTTATTTTATTTATTTT
Organism: Lagenorhynchus albirostris; assembly: GCF_949774975.1. Taxonomy (NCBI): domain Eukaryota; kingdom Metazoa; phylum Chordata; class Mammalia; order Artiodactyla; family Delphinidae; genus Lagenorhynchus; species Lagenorhynchus albirostris. Next base: position 71,316,259 of record NC_083105.1, read on the forward strand.
TTTATACAGCAGGTTCTTATTAGTTACCTATTTTATACATATTAGTGTATATGTGTCAATCCCAATCTCCCAATTCATCTCACCACCATCACCACTCCCGCCACTTCACCCCCTTGGTGCCCATACATTTGTTCTCTACATCTGTGTCTCTATTTCTGCCCTGCAATCTGGTTCATCTGTACCATTTTTCTAGGTTCCACATATATGCATTAATATATGATATTTGTTTTTCTCTTGGTAACATACTTTAAAAAAAAAACACAAAACTTTAAAAACCCTAGCTAACATGTACTGAGTATTTAGAGGAAATAAAGTAAGAAGAAGTAACCCCAAAATATGGTTATTTCTATGTGGTAGCATTATGGATGATCTTTATCTTCTTTATATTTTCCATATATCCAAATTTTCCTGTGATAAAGGATATATTATTTTAATTGTCAGAAAATTATTATTAAAGCAAAAATTAAGATGAGTTTATTTTTCATTTATGTGTATTTCTTTTAAAAGTGATTATTTTGACAAAGTATTATTATATGCTTACATTTTTATCCTTACACACACACACACACACACACACACACAGAATATCTGGAAGTTTCAGTGTAACATAAATAAACCAAAACTATTTCCAAAATGAAACTATTTAAATGAAACTATAACAGATTCCCTTTGGTTACACTTTAACAGATTATTTTTCTACTTTTAAAATCAGGACATGTTACCACTTTACTTTCTTATTATGGGATGATAGACAGCTCTGTAGGACATTTCATCTGCAAACTGTGTTACTTAGCAACATTCTTTAAGCCAGAGTGTCTTTTTCATATCTATCACAATCTTCTGTGGAGAATGCCTAAAAACATTTCTTTCATCCTGTGAATAAACAATGTGAATTAGGCTAGTAGGCAGCTGCAAAGAGAGAAAAGGAATATCAATTCTGTAATCACTAGCATTCTCTTATTCAATTTGGTATACTACAATGCTTTAAGTTTGGGGGAATATATTTGAATTTTTCATTCACAGTTATATAATTTCAGTAACACTTTTCTTTGTCAAGGGTTTGGACTGAAAAAGAACAGAAACTATAACTATGTTATTGTTTTTCTCTCAAGACCTGAAATAGCCACTGATCCTAAAAAATCAGCTTTCTCATTAGATCACTCACTCTCTACCTTAAATGCAAGGTAGAATCACCTAGAAATCTTTTAAAACATACCAATGCCCGGGTTCAAAACCCAACTTATTACTTCTGGAGTGAGGCTTGACTAAAATCTCCCCAGGTGATAGTAATGTAGTAGAGCCTGGACTGAAAACCACTGCATTATTACAGTGTTCACAGTACCAGAGTTTGTTTCCCTAACAACGTGCAAGGCATTTAGTAAGTGATGAATAAAGTTTCTTAAAAAATGAGTGAAAGATGATACCAGGACATATCTCAAGTATATTAATTTAAACACAGATTTGCTACAATTACTCAAATGTAAAGTTCAAATAATAAAATAATAAAGAACCCCAAATAAAAAAATCAATGCCTCATATGTTAAAAGCAAGTAAGAAATAGTTTTAAAAAGTCTTCATTTCACTATAAACTATTTTACTTATACTAAATATGGAGTATGTTAAATTCAAAGCATTTTAAAAGGAGATTATGTGTGCAACTGTGTGTTAATATTTATATTGGCTATAGAAAGGTGTCCATACCACATGGGTTTATTGAAGATGGAATATTATTTTGAGCCCTAACATACAATTAAATGTGGCACAGATCCTAAGGGGTGAGCAATAGGAGAAAGAGGTCCAGATGACATTGTTTCCTCTGATAGGTTTAGATCCAGTGGTCTTAGAAGAGAGAAGATCTATAACAGTGTTCATATTACTCAGTTTTCTGGGTTGCACATTCCAGCCAGTCTGTTAGAGAACTCTTTAGGAAAGTGAATTGAAAACAAAAATTATCTGGGACAGTACACCATTTATTTTCACTCTACAATGCTTTAGAGTTGTCTACTTTTATTGTTGTTAATGATGTTTCTTCTCATATGTAATAGTCTTTGAATCAAATTAAGAAGGGACACAAATAAACTGATGAGGTTTATTTAACTCGTGTTTAAATAATCAAAAGGAATCACTAAGAGAGTTTAAAGGGTTTAAAAATGCTTGTCAGTTCAACTTGTTCTCTATATATCATTCTGTATGCCTATTTTCCTGATACTTACTTGGCTCTTCTCTTGCCTTATCCAATCATAATCAAGGTTAACTCTTAGAAACTAAGAAGTGACCCAGGCTACTCATAAGTTATTCTTGCTCTACTTCTGTGTATCTTTCCTGTCCCTGTGCCCCTTTAGCTCACCACCTGTTGCCCATTGTAATGAGGCTCCATCCTCCTATCCTTTATCTATTCCCAACAGAGAACTGTTCTCTGATAACTTACAATAAGTTATAAATGGCATAAAAATAACTTCACATGTCCCAAAACAAATCACACTTTGCAAAGGGGGGCAAAATTGTCTAGACTAACTATATAGAAAGGAAATCAATTTCTTCTCCAACTACAAATGCCTTATTTGTAAAATTAGTTTTATCAATTTTTACTTTCTAATCATACTTCATTAATCAGAACTTAATCCCACTACTGGGCATATACCCTGAGAAAACCATAATTCAAAAAGAGTCATGTACCAAAATGTTCATTGCAGCTCTATTTACAATAGCCCAGAGATGGAAACAACCTAAGTGTCCATCATCGGATGAATGGATAAAGAAGATGTGGCACATATATACAATGGAATATTACTCAGCCATAAAAAGAGATGAAATTGAGCTATTTGTAATGAGGTGGATAGACCTAGAGTCTGTCATACAGAGTGAAGTAAGTCAGAAAGAGAGAGACAAATTCCGTATGCTAACACATATATATGGAATTTAAGAAAAAAAAATGTCATGAAAAACCTAGGGGTGAAACAGGAATAAAGACACAGACTTACTAGAGAATGGACTTGAGGCTATGGGGAGGGGGAAGGGTAAATGGTGACAAAGCGATAAAGAGGCATGGACATATATACACTACCAAACGTAAGGTAGATAGCTAGTGGGAAGCAGCCGCATAGCACAGGGAGATCAGCTCGGTGCTTTGTGACCACCTGGAGGGGTGGGATAGGGAGGGTGGGAGGGAGGGAGACGCACGCGGGAAGAGATATGGGAACATATGTATATATATAACTGATTCATTTTGTTGTGAAGCTGAAACTGACATACCATTGTAAAGCAATTATACTCCAATAAAGATGTTTAAAAAAAAAAGAGCTTAAACTGGGAAAAAAATTGGACAAAATGGTATATACTGATTACCTACTTAAGATCTGCATAAGTGAGTTTGATACTCCTTTATACACAATGTTACTCAACTAGTATCTGTGAAACTCTTGTACTATCTAATTTTGATTTCCTGATTACTCTTAAGAAGTAATGAAACACTTTTGTAAGTCAATAACTATAGCTATGGTTCAAAAAAGATGGGACCCATGGGGCATTTAAAATTTTTGGAGTGAAACCCAACCATATTATTTCTCAGACCTAAATATTTATTAAACAGATCTCTTAGGTATTTATTTTGGTGTAGGGATAACATACAAAAAATGACTCAGATATTAAGGCTGCTGTAATTTGAAAAGGTTTGGGAACCTCTGGGCTATAGTATAACTCTAAATCATGTATAACTATGAAAATACCAACTGTTGGAACAGCTAATGGATCAACAAGCTAACCATCATCATCATCATCATCACCATCACCACCACCACCTTCGTCACCACCGGTAGCTAATCAATTAACAAGTTATACCAAGTCATCCTTGAAAAATTTTGCATATTGATGTTACCCTTTCCATTCCAATTTATATAGATTGGATTCATATAATTTATGTCAATGGTATTTGGTCTTCCTGTTTTGGGGCTTTCTTTCTTCCAATCCACTCTACAACAACATCCTGGAGTGGTATTTTAGCACCAAAATTCACATTCCATTCTCTCTCTCTCTCCCTCAAGAAGAAATTTGCTCTGAGAAACAAGCCTTTCTTGATTCTGATTCATGTGGAAGTGGGGATGGTACACAGGCTCTATGCCCAATCACTCATAATAATGAATTATTGAATGATTTTATTCACAGGAGGTATGGTTCAAGAATAGGTCTGTGACCCACACCTGGTAAATCTATATAATTCTGTCCTTTTAGCCATGATGATTGGCTCAGAGATAAGTTTGTGACTCTAGAAGTTTCAAGCATAAAATACAGTAACATTATTCAGGAGTTAGATATTTCTCTCTCTTTTCTACTGGACTTAATCCTGGGAGGATGTGAGCCTAAAACTGAAGGAAATTACGATATGGAGGCTGAGAATGTAAACAATGTCAAGACAAGGATAAAAACTAACTCCTAATTAAATTACTCCCAAGATATTCCTGAAGCCCTGTTTACCTCTGAATTTTTCAGTGATATGTTCCAGACAAACCCCTTCCTCAGTCAACTGTAGTTGGGTTTTCTGTTCTAAGTGATGCACACTCTTTCACGATGCCACTTACTTGCTTAAGAGTAGATTCATTTTTGACCATAACACCAATTGCAAATATCCTGGCTAGTGATTAAAATCTGTCTTTTCTAGAACTTTCACTTCTATTTTAACACAAATCTATTTGTACACTGCATTCTAGGCAAAGTAATTTACTGCTACTAAACCCTGAGAATGCAATGAATTTGCTTTACTCAGTAAATGTACACGTACTCAGAAAGAATGCTTTCCCACTTCTTCTTCTAAACAACCTACCCATAAGAACTCAGCAAAAGATAATTCTTCTCCTAAAAGACTTCCTAAATCCTATAACTCACAATGATCTTTCAACCTCTATAATCTAGTTGACTCTGGATTTTTTGATACTCAACAAATAGTTGTTGAATTAATGAATATACTCAGTATGCATTAGCTAAATAATTTGCCTTTTCTTTATTGCTATTCTGTCTTATCTCTTTATTGCATAAATTTTACTTTATCTCTGAATACTTATCACCCCAAGTAAATTTGTTCCTAAGGAGAACACTCTGTATTACACTGTGCTCCTTACATATATTAGCTCCCCAGAGCACAGGTATAATTACAGGTATTTTTACAATCTGTATTCAGTTTATTTGATGATAATCCTATTTATTTTCATATAGCATACAACTATCACTAAGAATTTCTTGCTTCTACAGAGTTAACAGTTTTTTTTTTCTTTTTCTTGTTACAAAATTGAAAATTCCCAACAGATGAACAAACCATGAAGTAAAGTTGTATTCAAGGTAAAAGTCACAATATATGTAGAATTAATTTTAACAAAAAATTATGTATCTCTATGACCCTCTTATTCTGTCTTATTATAGGAAACTGTATTTTCCTCCTATACATGGGAAATCAAGAACAAGACTGAGAGGATTCTCTTATTCCATCCTTCAGCTAGTTTCTCTATATCCCTTGCTGCTTCCTGGAACTTATGTCTTGTTATTTTGGGGTGGTAACACTAGTCGCTTCCTCAATTCTAAACTTCTCACTCCTTTCCTGATTTTCTTCTCTTGCTCTTAATCTCCAACCCTTGGATTTATTTTGCATAAATGTAAAGAAAGGAGAGAGGAGAAGAGAAACACTCTGGGGGTGACATAAACTATTTTTCTTCTTGGGAATCCCATATCTGTTATTTCTTCTAGCAGCAGGATCTTTGTTGTTTTCTCAGAATTTTTTAATAAGCTAAGAGATTCCAAAGAACATATACCAGAGAAATGGAACTTTCTTTATTGTGGGGAGAATATAAGAAAATCTTTTAGAGAAATAGTAAATAAAATACTAATTAGATGAAGAAAAGAGCAAAATGTGCTGTGTATAATATTTGATAAGTGATTTAATACATGTAATTAAGGTCATCTTGGTACTTTAAAATCTCAACTTGAAAAACCATTACATTGATTTAATTCCTGCACATGAGCCAACTCCAAGGCACAGTTAGTTATTAATCAATCTCTGAATAAACCAAGGCTGAGACTTCTGACCTTAGCAACCTTCAGAGTCCCCAGTCATGTTGATTTTTTTTCATATTATTATTAATTTTAGATGGAGTACAAAAAAATTAACCTAAGAAATCTCACAGGAAGCTAAATAGTGTGAACAAATCTCATTAACTGATAGAAAGTGCATTAACCATGTCAACTTCATAAAGATTAAGATGATTTCGTCCTTTGAATGGAAAGATTTAAAAACATGTTTAGGTTTCTCACTTTCATTCTTTCACAAAAAGAAATTTTAGGGTGAAAAACCAGTGTTTGATTAAAATTTTAAAGAATTATAGCAAGATGGTGTGGTTGTATTTGTTAATCATTCATAAGTCTATTTAATTGAACACATCATTTTACCTATTAACATGGAATAGTTACTAAAGGCACAGTAGCAATTGCAAGGATACTCAAGGTATAAATTTTCAACTTTCACATGGAAAATTCTGATTAAATATCCCTGACCTTCACTGATCCCAAAGCAAGAGAATTAAACTTAAATGTTAGGGTAGCTATCATGGCACATTGGCAGATGAGAGCTGATGAAAGGGAAGCAAGTGAAGTTGTCATGATAACAAGGTCACAAAACAAGAGAATTCACATTCACAACTATTTGGTGAAATTCAGTTCTTAGAGCAACTCAAAACCAGGTGATTAAATTTCAATAGAAAATTAAGATACACTTAAATTTTAGGCTTCAAAACATTTTATATAGGTAAATAGTTCATAATTATCTAGGCTAAATTTTCAAGAAAAATAATGCACAGAGGCAAACACATTGGATTTATCAGTTCCTTTATAAATAGACTAAACTCATGAAAATGATAGCATCACAAAGCTCTTCTATTAAAGTTTTGTTAAAAGAGAAAAATAATACGTTTCCTATACAGGAAGTTAATACAATTATGTTTCTGTCTTGACAAAGCAGAGAAATCTCTGCAGCAGGTAGGAAAAGAAAAGCTAACAACGAATATATGTTCAGTTCATATACTTAGTAGGAAATGTTTTGGTATAGGAATAGACATATTAAAATATTTAAATAACTGTAATAAATTTTTAAAATTTCTGTGATAATTTAATTATATTTCCCATACTATGGCATTATGCTTTATTTTTGTTGGCTCTAGTGTCATAAAAAATAAAAAAAAACTTTGAGAATAAAGGTGGCTATATTGATGGATTAGTCAAATTTAGCAGAAGATACTACGTGTTTCTAGGATGTGAATATCATTCAATGCTATTCAAGTTTTCCATGAGATTCTATAAAGTTTAAATGTCATTTTATATTCAGTTTACTCTAAAAAGTGTTTTTTTTCTTCAAAGCATCCCTATTATTTTGATTTCAAGTCAATGAACATATTATTAGAAAAATACACTTCCTTTAATTTGGCTGTAAGAGAGTGAACACTGCTTAAGCATTTAGATTGTTTTTTCTCTCATCTGCTATATCTAGAAAACAAAGGTAGGAAAATGAATGAATAATGATATTAATTTCCTAGTAAACTAGCAGTATGCATCATCAGTGAGAAAACCTTAAACAATAAGTTCTGTTTTTTCACTAACTAATGCTAGCAGTATTTTTTTAACATTTTTAAAAATTTATTTTATTTTATGTATTTTTATTTTTGGCTGCGTTGGGCCTTCGTTGCTGCGCGCGGGCCTCCCTAGTTGCGGCGAGTGGGGGGCCACTCTTCGCTGTGGTGCGCGAGCTTCTCACTGCGGTGGCCTCTCCTGCTGTGCAGCACAGGATCTAGGTGTGCAGGCTCAGCAGTTGTGGCACATGGGCTCAGCTGCTCCGCAGCATGTAGGATCTTCCCAGACCACGGCTCGAACCCATGTCCCCTGCATTGGCAGGCAGACCCCCAACCACTGCACCCCCAGGGAAGCCCATGGTAGCAGTATTTAATCTGTGGCTATTTCATGTTTTCCAAGATCTTAGAAATAACATTTATACTCAAAATTAAAAATAAAAGGTTGGTGATAAAAAAACATCCTCAGAGTAAAAAAACTTAATTTTACCTTGAGATAGACACTGTATTTTACCTTCAAGTGTGATCAAAAAAAGAGGTTGGTGAATTAACATAATTTTTTTAATGTCAAGAATAAGTCAGGATGTCTGCTTCTACGTCTTCTATGCAAATTTATATTTGAGACTTGAGCCATTAGGTCAGAAAAAAATAAAAGACAGAACTAGAAAGGATAAAAGAGTGCCGTCATTATTCAGAGTATGACTGTCTACAAAAAAATATCTAAAACAAAAATTACTAACTATAGCTAATAATAGTACAGCAATTTTTCTATAAGATCAATTATATAAATTAGTTGCAATCCTATAGACAAGCAGCAAGTAGTTAAATGTCATAAAAATAATATTTACGTTAACAAAAAAACTATTATACATCTAGGATAATATTTTTACAAAAGTAGTGTGAAACCTTTCTGGAGAAAATTACAAACTTTTCTAAAAGAGTTTGGAGAAGAGCTAATTTAAATTTAGAGTTAGTATTAAATGTTCTTGGATAGGAAAACTCAATATATTAAAGATTTCAATTTTCTCCCAAATTAGTCTGTAACTGCAGTACAATTCCAGTCAAAATATCAACACTATTTAGTAGAGAATGTAGTAAGGTGATTTTAAAACCTATGTTAAAGATCAAACAACTAAGAATAGTCAAAACAATTTTGAAAAATAAATTAGTATTGTAAATTGTGCTGCAATGAACATTGGGGTACATGTGTCTTTTTGAATTATGGTTTTCTCAGGGTATATGCCCAGTAGTGGGATTGTTGGGTCATATGGTAGTTCTATTTTTAGTTTTTTAAGGAACCTCCATAAATGTCCATCAACAGATGAATGGATAAAGAAGATGTGGTACATATATATAATGGAATATTAGCCATAAAAAGAAATGAAATTGGGTCATTTGTAGAGATGTGGATGGACCTAGAGTCTGTCATACAGAGTGAAGAAAGTCAGAAAGAGAAAAGCAAATATCATATATTAACACATATATATGGAATCTAGAAAAATGGTACAGATGTACCTATTTGCAGGGCAGGAATAGAAAGGCAGGTGTAGAGAACAAACATGTGGACATGGTGGGGGAAGGGGAGGGTGGGATGAACTGGGAAATTAGGTTTGACATAAATACACTATTATGTGTAAAATAGGTAGCTAGTGGGAACCTGCTGTATAGCACAGGGAGCTCAGCTCGATGCTCTGTGATGGCCTAGTTGGGTGGGATGGGGAGAGGGAGCTCCAAGAGGGAAGGGATGTGTGTATGAATATGGCTGATTCACTTCACTGTGCAGCAGATACTAACACAACATTGTAGAGCAATTATAATCCAGTAAAAATAAAAGAAATAAGTGGGGTCCTTACTTCAGCATATCCACGATTTATTATAATATTATAAGAATTAAGTCAGCATAGTAACAGTGCCAGGGTGGAATAATAAGCCAACAGAACCAAATAGAAAGTCCATAAGCAGACCCACCATACAAGGAGACCTGATCAATGATAGAAATATTCCTGCAACTAGTAGGGGAAAGAAGGATCATTTAATAATTGGGAGCTGGGACAACTGATGATCCAAGCAATGGATGATTAGCCTAACCTCACATTAATTCCACGTTTAATTTTCTTTTAATTTTTCTTTAAATACATTTGAAGCATAAAACTTCTAGAAAAATATAGAAACATACTTATGACCTCATAAGGGGAAATAATTTTTTTAAAGAAATAAAAGCACAAATCACAATGAAAAGAGATTATAAATTTGGCTATGTTAAAAAAAAAACCCACAAACTTCTATTCATCAAAAGACACCATGAACAAAATAGAAAAATAAAAACAAGCCACAGCTCAGAGGAACCTATTTGCAATTCATATAACTAATTAAAGTTTCATGTCCAGAATATGTCAAAAAAGTCACACTAATTAGTATAGAAAAAGACAAAAGAGAAAAGAAATAGACAATTGGGCAGAGACTTTGACCAGGAAGCTTAGAAAAAGCTGCAAAGTTGATAAATGTATAGAAAGATGTTTAATCTCACTAGCAGATTGGTGCAAAACAAAACCATAGTAAAATGTCATTAAACACTCTTCAATCTGCAAACATTTTAAGATTTTGAAAATACCAGGTGATGGTGAGGAGTGAGCAACAGATTCACACACAGGAATATAAATGGTCACTTTCATTTTGGAAAACAATTTGTCAAATTCTAGTAAAGTTGAAAATGTATATGCCCTATGCCCTAGAAATGTCACTCCTAGGTATAAACCCTAGCACAAAGATACCCAAATTATGAGAAACTATGAAAATACTCACATCAGGGCTATTCAGAAGTTAAAAAATTAAACACATAACTACTATATGACCCAGCAGTTGTATTCCTGGGCATTTATCCCAGAGGAATGCAAATATATGCTCAAGCAAAACTTATAAATGAATATTCATAACAGTTTTATATGTAACAGCCAAAACACTAGAAATGATGGAGATGTCCTTCAACAGGTGAATAGTTAAACAAAACAAACCGCAGCACATCCATACCATGAAAAATCACTAGCAATTAAAGAGGAACAAGCTATTTTGATACAGGTAACAAGCTGGATGAATTTTCAGACAATTATGCTAAGTGAAAAAACTCAATTCCAAGTGGTTATATATTGTATAATTCATTTACATAATATTCTTGAAATGACTGAATTATAGAAATGGAGAACAGAGTTGCCCAGGCTTAAGAGGGGAGTCAGTGGGAGGGAAATGGGTGTAGCTATAGGTGAGCAATAGGAGGGATCTTCGTTGTGATGGAAATGTTTTGTATCTTGACACTATTAATGTCAATCCTGGTTGTGATATTGTACTATAGTTTTGCAAGATTTTATCATTGGGGGAAACTGGGTAAATGGTCCATGGGATTGCTCTGTATTATTTTTTTACAACTGCATGTAAATTTACAATTACCTCAAAATAAAAATTTAATTTAAAATAAGACTAAAAAATATTTATCTACAGATCCTATCCCGAGAGATTTTGAGTCAACTGACCCAGAGAGAGGACTGGGCACATGTCCTTTTTAATTAAGCACTTAGATGATTCTAACTTGCAGACAGGACTGAGAGCCAGTCTTAGACCTGCTCTCACTTGTGTGCCTAAAGTGCTATGTGGTTAAGAGAACTGACTCTTGAGCCAAATTGTCTCATTTGATTTCTAGCAACATCATATACTAGTTCTGTGATGTTGACTCAGTTTCCTTATATATATATGTGGTATAAAATATTAATACTTAAAAAACTGCTGTGGAACTAAATGATTTAATATATGTAAATTACTTAAAACAGTGCCTAAAACATAGTAAGTATGAGAAAATTGTTTAAATTACTTTCATCATTTTATTATTTCTGTAGCAGTTTATGAAAGAGTAAAATTTTGAAAACAAATATAAATATACATCAGTAAGAGAATAGATGAAGAAATTTGTTTCATTCATGAAATAGAATACTAGAGAGTAGTGAAATTAAAGGAGCCAGAACTTCATATAATAATTCTGATGACTTACACAAACGTAATATTTATCATTAAAAGCTGGGGTACTGAATATAGTTGGACTTAGTCATTATAAAATTTGAAACCATTTCCATATATTGTTTAATAATTTATACCCCTGTAGTAAGCATGCATGAGAAGGATAAATATTGATATTTTAAAAATAGATATATCTGCAGAAGATAAGAGGTGAATGTAGTTAGGGATGAATACGTTTATGTTTCAAATGATTTATAATTCTCTATCTTTTCAGTTTCACCGTGAATACTTTGATATGTATTATATTCTCTTTATAGCTTTTGTATATCTGAAGTATTTCACATAATTAACTTATTTAATCCTTACAGCAAATGAACAAGAAAGTAAGTATCCTTTAGAAGATATTAATGCTGAAGATGTATGCGGTAACAAACAAACAAATAATACAAACCAGAGAAAAATCTAAAATTCTTACCAATAAAAATACATGAAATATTTATCATTTCACTGACATTTCTGAATTTGATAGATTAAAATAAATCCTGTGTAAAATAACTACACATCCCTTGTAGTTGGTTACACAATCCTCAGATTCTCTAGTTTTCACTTACACAGCATTCACATTCTCTCCGAATTATACCCTGACCTATTTTAGAAATTAGGTTTAAACTACCATTTATTTAATATAAATCTTTTAATTGAAGTATAGTTGATTTATAATGTTGTGCCAATCTCTGCTGTACAGCACAGTGACTCAGTTATACACATATAGACATTCTTATATATATATATATATTCTTTTCCATTATGGTTTATCACATGATATTGAATATATATCCCTGTGCTACACAGTAGGACCTTGTTGTTTCCAATTTTTATTTTAATGCAGACCAATCTTTGGTTACTTGAACACTCTTTGGTCTATTAATTGGATGAATTAAAATTATAGATTTCTCTATATTGATTTACCCTTCTTAATTTAAAAAATGAATTTGAGTTAGATGTGGTTAGAAATGTTCCACATATTTTGTTTTGATTGACTGATTTGTGGAAATATCTCTATGTGTATTGCCATATTTAAATAAGGCAAGCATAGAAAGTATTGGAATCATTGAATTATTTGAAGATATTTGGAGATGAATGATGTCTTAGTCCATTTGGACTACTATAACATAGACTGGGTGCCTTATAAACAACAGAAATTTATTTCTCACAATTCTGGAGGCTAGGAAGTCCAAGATTAAGGCACTGGCAGATTTGGTGTCTGGTAAATCTCACTTCCTGGTTCATAGATGGTGATCTTTTTGTTGAGTCCTCACATGGTGGAAAGCGAAAGAGAGCTTCCTAGTGCCTCTTCTATAAGGGCGCTAATCACATTTGTGAGGGCTTTTTGATCACTGACCTAATCACTTCTCAAAGGCCCAATATTTTAAAAAAAAATCTTAAATTCTCCATATATAAATTACACACCTTACACAAAGGAAATACAGTTTTCCAATTGATCTCTTCACAGTTCAGCATGTCAATGATAGCTGCTGAAGCCTGTGACCTCACGATAACAGGACTTAAAAATATTTATGTCACTAAGTACCTTGGCATAATCAGCAGGCTCTATGTAAGATATTACTTTGAAAGGAAGGTGGAGTAGATAACTTTCAAAGTTCCTTCAAATGGCAATAATAATAGAAATAGATACACTCTGTAATCCTGTTTAACAAATTAGATCATAGGCTTTGCTTTGAAATTTTACTTATGAATTACAAATATCTGTCCCAATTAAAATCTTAATGCAAGAGGGAGGAGATATGGGGATATATGTATATGTATAGCTGATTCACTTTGTTATAAAGCAGAAACTAACACACCATTGTAAAGCAATTATACTCCAATAAAGATGTTAAAAAAAAACATAAAATCTTAATGGCTTCTGTATAAAGAAAAGTTAGCATTCAAATGACTACCTACTAATTAATATAAAATTTCAATGGGGACAATTATTTTGGTTTATGGAGATAAAGATCTTATCTACTGGAAGAAAGGAATTACATTATAATTAAAAACTAACAAAGGAAACAGGAGCCATCATCTCAAGAAAGAATGGAATGTAAAAAACCTTAATAAGTTGTGACTTTTGCTCAATGAAACTTTTAATTCCTCAAAGTGGGTAATTTTTCCAGTAGTTATTAATAAAGGCAAAGCCATAAATTACAAGTCCCATAATGTTTGAAGTTAAGAAATAATCCAAAGTTGTTTCTATTCATACTAAAGTGAACATAAAAGTACCACCAATGATATCATCAAGAAAAAAATAATTATAATAAATAAATAAATAAATAAATCCAGAAAGGCCACCTCTATTCTTCTCTCCCTTTACATAAAGAAGCCAGCATTGATCCTTTATATATTATTAAATATTTAACAAAAAGAAAAATACAAATTAGAAGAAAATAAAATTTGAATATGTTGATCTTCAGTACTAGGCTTCTACAAACGACTAATCTTTTTAAAACACTCACATATTTCTATATGCTCTAATCAAGGTGACTAGGGAAATTCATTTAAGGTTTATAGGATATTATAATTAGATGCATGGAGCTGCTATTAAGTATATACAAGTGATTCATAACTGCACAATCAAGAACATGATCCATTCAGGAGCAACTAAAATTTAACTTGATTTATTGTTTTAAAATCTGACTAGACCACAATTATTTTCAGCCTGGAAGGCCATTATTCTTTCTCTATCCAGAAAGACAGGATTCATGTGTCACTTCCTTTGACTCTGAGAATTAAAACCTGAACTTCTCCAATAGCCCAAGGCAAAGTTAAACACTGTCTCTTCTTGTATCCCTCTAGCATTTTGGATAATGCTGTACATATTACATTACCTTCTGATTATTTATATGTCTGTCCCCAGTACTCCTTATCTTCATTTTCTAAGTGATTCTATTGTTCTAAGTATATTGTATGTGCTAAATAAATATTTTTTTTAATAAAAGTATTAATTAATGAATAGATTAGAAATTCAGTACTGTGCTTGACAGTACTGTGCTTGAAAGAAGGCTTTGGTAAAATAGTAGGTTCATATTGATTTTATGATGATAAAATGTTTTAATAATTGGCAGAGACTACAAACACTATCTTTTTGCTCTTCTCTTCTGCATTTATAAGTTTAGAGCCTTATGACTGCTTTTGGCCAATGAAATGTAGATAGCAATGGCATAAGGCCTTTTTCTAAGCCTGGCTCTTAAAATTCTCTAGCCATCTCTCTCCCTAACACAGTGGCCTTTGAGGTCACATATTCCAAATGGCAAAGTAACAGATGTGATGTGAGTAAATAAGCCTTTTAGGTTAAAATAGATATTTAGATTGTTTATAGCTACAGCATAGTTTAACATGTTTGACTAATAAAGAAATTGGTACCTTAAAGAGGGATGCTGCTGCAAATTCAAAACTCATCCTAAAGTGTGAGACAAGAGTATAATGGTCAGATTGTAAGCAGTGGGGAAGCTAATATTGGATGCTAGAAAGACCTTGATTCATGTTAAGCAATGGCAAATTTTGGTAAAGATGTTTCTTGCAGAATCCTGGGAAGCAGATCACATGAGTACTGGTTTATCATATAAAGTCTTGTAGTGAGTATTGATTATTGCTGGTTGTGTTTGGCTAAGTATTATCAAAAATAAATTAGCTCAGGAAACAACTTGCCAATTTGCAAGAGGAATATAAAGGAATAGAGTAAGTCCAGAAATGAATAGTCTTTCAGGGTTGAAAAAGACAAATGCTTGTAGATACCAAATGATAAGATAAAATAATAAAACAGGTTTTAAATGAGAAAGGCCCATGAAAACTCATTTAAATAGAGTAGAGAAAAGCTTGATTAAGGGTGTGGCCTTCGCATCAATTGTTCCAGATACCCTTGGTAGCTGCCATAGAGTTGATAGGCAGATGAAGGAAGTGTCATGATAAAGGGAAAAAAAATAAATCAGATTTCAGAACAATGTTTAGAAAATATTTTGAGGTGTGTTTACTAGAACATGGCCAAACCAGAAGTAAAACATCAGGTCTTACTAAAATTGTGGAGAGAATTTTGTTCCAAAGATTCTAAGAACTCATGCCAACAAAGTTTCTGAATTTGAAAACCTAAACCAAACTGTCCATAAACTATGAAAGTTTTGTAGATTCCCCAACGGTATGACTCCAAAACGTGCACTCAATGTGGAAGAGGAAGAGGGCAGAGCAAGGGTCCAGAAAGGAAAACAGACAAGAAATTTTCTTCTGGATAGCAGAGCATGAGTCATCAGGGGACTCTCCCCACTTCCAGGGCAGAGAGACTGCACAAATTGTCCAGTCACCACATTTATGTAGGCAAGTCATCTTTGTATGTTATCCAGGCTTCCATTTTCTGAATGGTACATGTGGTTATACTTTTTCTGCCCCCACCTCACTGTTTATGCTAGGTGCATTTATGAATGCAGAGGAGGGGAGAAAGACCTTGTCTTTTTATTTTTCAGATCACTAGACCAAGCAGATGCATATGCTGACCTGAGAGTTCCTGGATTTTGAACTAGATGCAGTAATTTTGGATGGAATCCCCCTAGAGAAGAGGGTAATGGGCACACGTGTATGGAAAAGGATGACTGGAAGACTGGACTGTGGCAGAGATTGTTGGCATTCACCAAATAACACTAATTCTCTACCTTTCCCAGTGCCTCTGGCAGCTAAGTTTGGGTCATGTGTGTGAATTCTGGCATTTGGGATTGGGGCAGATGTGTATATACACCTTTTAAGTTTGGCCTTTTAAACAGTTCTGCACAGAAGTAGAGTTCACAGACTATTTCAACCAAATCATTAAAAAAATAAACAAATGTCCCCCAAAATCCAAACAACAAAAGTAACAACCTCCTGTTGGGGGTATTGGTATCCAGAGTTGCTATAATATTATTACCTAAATTGTCCAGTTACCAACAAAAATGTATGAGATGTGAAAAGAAACAATGTGACCCTTAAATGTAAAAACTATCAACAAAATACTAACAAAATGAATCCAGCAATATATAGAAAGGATTATACATCATAACTAAGTGGGATTTTTCCCAGGAATGCAGGTTGGTTTAAAATATCAATAGATACAATACATCCTATTAATATACTAAAGAACAAAACCACATGATCAATTCAAAAGGCACAGAAAAAAACACTTGAGAAAACCCAACACCTTTTACAATAATAATGTTCAATTAACTGGGAATAGCCAGGAACTTTTCAATTTGTAAAGGGCAGCTATGAATCATATTACTGCTTATATATTACTGTAATGATTAATATTACATTTTAACACTGCTAACATCATATTAATGATGAAGGATTGAAATGCTTTCCCTTTGAGATTAGGAACAAGACAAGGATGTCTGCTCTTGTCACTTCTGTTGAATATTTTGGTCAAGGTTCTAGCCAGGGTAATTAGACCAAAAAAAAAAAAAAAAAGATTGTAAAGGAAGAAGTAAAACTAGCAGTATTTCTCTGTTTGCAAATGACTGATCTTATACACAGAAAATCTCAAGGAACCCAATTTTAAAAAGCTATAGAATTAATAGATGAGTTCAGCAAGGGTGCAAAATACAAGGTCAACATACAAAAATCAATCACCACTGAAAATGAAATTTGAACAGTTACATTTATAATAACATCAAGAAGAATAATATACTTAGGTATAAATTAACAAAAGTGTAAAAATTTTACATTGAAAATTACAAAACATTGTTTAAGAAACTAAAGAAGACCTAAAATAAAGGACACCCATCTTGTTTTTGAGGATCAGAAGTCTTAACATCTTTAAGACGTCAATATTCCCCAAAGTGTTCTACAGATTGAATGTGATCCCTTTCAAGATCCCATCCGGCTTTCCTGCAGAATTTGACAAGTCAATCCTAAAATTAATATGGAAATCCAAAGGACCCAGAATAGTCAAAAGAACAGTGAAAATAAGCACAAAGTTGGTGAATTCATAGTTCCAAATTTCAAAGTTACTATAAAGCAACAGTAATCAAGACAGTGTAGTCTGGTATAATGATAGACATATAAATCAATAGAATAGAATTCAGAGTATGGGAGTAAACCTTTACCTTTATGTTCACTTGATTTTGAAAAGAGTTTTATGGAATCGTGATTTGTAAGAAATATACATGTGGTCGTTCAGATGGCCAAAATATATTTTTTATTTATATTTTGTCTTTGTCCACAGTTCCTGGCTCATAGCTCCCCAAACAACTGATATTTCCAAAGTGTTGAAAGTGATACAGGTGTCTTTTGCTACATTAATAAGGTGACTTTTGGAAAGCACCTGAGAATGGGGGCTGGTTGCCAAAGGAGCCAACGATGTTATTAAAGGGTTAGAATTTGATGTTATCTCTAGGGTGATAGTGTCAAAATTGAGTTGAATTCTTGGATACCCAGCTAGTGTCTGGAGAATTTCTTGTTTTACAAGAGCTATTTCAAATATTTTTAACTGGATAATGATGAGCATGGACTCTCAATGCTCTTCAGACTCTTAAAGGATATATTTAGGAGTGAAACAACAGATTTATTTTAAAATGTCAAAATTTACAATATGCTGAAAATTACATCTTTTTCAACTGTTTAAACTTATGATGAGTTTGTAAGTCAGTTCATAAGTATATGAGAGAATATTTAACTTTAAAAATTCTTTAAGGGGAGTTTAAGGAAAAAGGTTTGAAAAGCACTAGTCTAAGCCATTATTATCTCTCACCAAGGTTACTGCAATATCTTCTAATATTCTTCCTGCCTGGCAGCCATTCCCCACTCAAAAATGTCTTCAAAACTGCAGCAAGAGTGATCATGCTTAAATGCAAAAAATTCAATCAAGTTACTACTTAATACAATGCAATGGTTTCTCAGTGTCTTTCCTTGTGTACCTTTCCAGTTACTGTTGCCACTGCTGCTCTTTACCACCATCCCACGGAAACTGAACTGCAAGACATCCCAGCTTCCTGTCTCTGGGCCCTTTCTCAAATTCTTCTCCCTTCCAGATTCATTCTCACTGCCTTCCTCCTCTTGCCCTGCTTCCACCATCTGCCCTTCTCCTAATTCACTGCTAATCATCACTGTGGTCTCAATTCTGAAATCACTTGCTTTAGAAAATATTCCTTGGTCCTCCAATTATGAGTTAGAAATCCCCTTAATGTGTTGGCATAGCACATGACTTCAGATTAAGAAACAAATTATAATGGAAGCATAACACTTTCACTTGCTCATCTTGCTTTGGCTCCTTGAATCCTCATATTTTAAATGGTTAGATGTTTACATGGTGGTGGTTTTTGTTTCCTTATTTCTCCAGATGATTTCTGATCCAGATTTATAGACATGTAAACTTAAGTTAATTCATATATTCATAAAACAAGACCAAATTTGTAAATCTAGAAGTATGAGAGGATGGACTGAGGCTAACTCCTAATTATTACCCCATGCTCTGGCTTGGAAAAAAATCCTTACCCTTCTGTATTCAAAATAATTGAATTCACACTTCCACCAAGACTCTTTCTACCTTCATCTAAATTAGGTGACAATCTATAGAAAAAAAGGACAGTATATCTATTGCTTAGCACTGAGGTTCCAATGCCTAGCATAAAATCTCACTCATTGTGGGTATTCAATAAATAGATGCTGAATGAATCAATGAAATCATACCAAGACAATAAACACATGAATGATTTCTGTTTTGTTAATTGTTGAAAATAGTTTTGACTTCATATGTGCCTTGGACTGAGCCCTCAGTTTAGTTTTTCACTAACATTTACCATGTGGGTAGGTCCATTCAACAAGGACTCATCTTTAGTTTCTTATGCTATGCTTTAATTTGCCAAAATAGAGCCATTCTTTGAGTTTGAATGAGTGCAGTCATTTGGAATCTTATCTACCTCTGCTTTTCCCCTAACTCTTAGGGTCATTTGTTTGGACACTTTAATTTTTTCAACTCTGACTTTCACTCTTCTCAGGTCATGTTATCCCTGCTAACAAAACCTACACAGGTTAAGGCAAAGATAGAAAAGTTCAGCAAGAAATTCTAAAACTCAGTGTTTTTACATATATTTTCCCCATTAATTTGAAAATGTACTGGGGAGATATCATGAAATATAGGTAAGTTTCAAGATAGGTAATGTTTACAATAACACAATGGAGGAGATTGTTTCAAGATGGTGGAGTAGAAGGAGGTGCTCTCACTCCCTCTTGTGAGACCACTAGAATCACAACTAAGTGCTGAACAATCATTGACAGGAAGACACTGGAACTCATCAAGAAAGATACTCCACATCCAAAGACAAAGGAGAAGCCACAATGAGATTGTAGGAGGGGTGCAAAAACAACAAAATCAAATCCCATAACTGCTGGGTGTGTGACTCAAACTGGAGAACACTTATACCACAAAAGCCCACTCACTGGAGTGAAGATTATGAGCCCCACGTCAGGCTTCCCAACCTGGGGGTCCAGCAACGGGAGGAGGAATTCCTAGAGAATCAGACTTTGAAGGCTAGCGAGATTTGATTGCAGGACTTTGACAGGACTGGGGGAAGTGGAGACTCCACTCTTGGAGGGCACACACAAAGTAGTGTGCACATAGGGACCCAGAGGAAGGAGCAGTGACCCCATGGGAGACTGAACCAGACCTACTGCTAGAGTTGAAGGGTCTCCTACAGGCAGGGGGTGGCGATGTCTCACCGTGAGGACAAGAACACTGGCAGCAGAAGTTATGGGAAGTACTCCTTGGTGTGAGCTCACCCAGAGTCCACAAATAGCCCCATCAAAGAGCCCAGGTAGGCTCCAGTGTTGGGTCACCTCAGGCAAAACAAACAACAGGGAGGGAACCCCGCCCCACCCGTCAGCAGACAAGCGGATTAAAGTTTTACTGAGCTCGGCCCACCAGAGCAACAGTCAACTCTATCCACCACCAGTCCCTCCCATCAGGAAACTTGCACAAGCCTCTTAGATAGCCTCATCCGCCAGAGGGCAGACAGCAGAAGCTAGAAAAACTCCAATCCTGCAGCCTGTGGAACAAAAAACACATTCACAGAAAAATAGACAAGATGAAAAGGCAGAGGGTTATGTACCAGATGAAGGAACAAGATAAAACCACAGAAAAACAACTAAATGAAATGGAAATAGGCAACCTTCCAGAAAAGGAATCCAGAATAATGATAGTGAAGATGATCCAAGACCTTGGAAAAAGAATGGAAGCAAAGATGGAGAAGATGGAAGAAATGTTTAGCAAAGACATAGAAGAATTAAAGAAAAAACACCTAGAAGAATTAAAGAACAAACAAACAGGGATGAACAATACAATAACTGAAATGAAAAATACACTAGAAGGAATCATTAGCAGAATAACTGAGGCAGAAGAATGGATAAGTGACCTGGAAGACAGAATGGTGGAATTCACTGCTGTGGAACAGAATAAAGAAAAAAGAATGAAAAGAAATGAAGACAGCCTAAGAGATGTCCAGGACAACATTAAACCCAACAACATTCGCATTATAGGGGTCCCAGAAGGAGAAGAGAGAGAGAAAGGACACGAGAAAATATTTGAAGAGATTATAGTTGAAAACTTCCCTAACATGGGAAAGGAAATAGTTACCCAAGTCCAGGAATGGCAGAGTCCCAGGCAGGATAAACCCAAGGAGAAACACAGCAAGACACATAGTAATCAAATTGGGAAAAATTAAACACAAAGAAAAATAATTGAAAGCAGCAAGGGAAAAATGACAAATAACATATAAGGGAACCCCCATAAGGTAAACAGCTGATTTCTCAGCAGAAACTCTACAAACCAGAAGGTAGTAGCATGATATATTTAAAGTGATGAAACAGAAGAACCTACAACCAAGATTATGCTACCCAGCAAGGATCACATTCAGATTCGATGGAGAAATCAAAAGCTTTACAGGCAAGCAAAAGCTAAATGAATTCAGCACCACCAAACCAGATCTACAACAAATGCTAAAGGAATTTCTCTAAGTGGGAAACACGAGAGAAGAAAAGGACCTACAAAAACAAATGCAAAACAATTAAGAAAATGGTCATAGGAACATACATATTGATAATTACCTTAAATATGAATGGATTAAATGCTCCAACCAAAAGACACAGGCTTTCTGAATGGATACAAAAACAAGACCCATATATATGCTGTCTACAAGAGACCCACTTCAGACCTAGGGACACATACATACTGAAAGTGAGGGAACAGAAAAAGATATTCCATGCAAATGGAAATCGAAAGAAAGCTGGAGTAGCAACACTCATATAAGATATAATAAACTTTAAAATAAAGAATGTTACAAGAGACAAGGAAAGACACTACATAATGATCAAGGGATCAATCCAAAAAGAAGAAATAACAATTATAAACATATATGCACCCAACATAGGAACACCTCAGTACATAAGACAACTGCTAACAGCTATAAAAGAGGAAATCGACAGTAGCACAATAATAGTGGGGGACTTTAACACCTCACTTACACCAATGGACATATCATCCAAATGACAGATCATTTGGATGATTATTAATCATCCAAATTAATAATTAGATCAGAAAATTAATATGGAAACAGAAGCTTTATATGACACAATAGACCAGATAGATTTAACTGATATTCATAGGATATTCCATCCAAAAACAGCAGATTACACTTTCTTCTCAAGTGCACACAGAACATTCTCCAGGATAGATCACATCTTGGGTCACAAATCAAGCCTCAGTAAATTTACAAATGTTGAAATCATATCAAGCATCTTTTCTGACAACAACGCTATGAGATTAGAAGTCAATTACAGGGAAAAAAACATAAAAGACACAAACACATGGAGGTTAAACAATACCTGACTAAATAGCCAAGAGATCACTGAAGAAATCAAAGAGGAAAATAAAAAATACCTGCAGACAAATTACAATGAACACACGATGATCCAAAACCTATGGGATGCAGCAAAAGCAGTTCTAAGAGGGAAGTTTATAGCAATACCATCCTACCTCAAGAAACAACGAACATCTCAAATAAACAATCTAGTCTTACACCTAAAGGAAGGAGAGAAAGAAGAATAAAAAAAACCCCAAATTTAGTAGAAAGAAAGAAATCATAAAGATCAGAGCAGAAATAAATGAAATAGCAACAAAGAAAACAATAGCAAAGGTCCATAAAACTAAAAGCTGGTTCTTTGAGAAGATAAACAAAATTGATAAGCCATTAGCCAGATTCATCAAGAAAAAGAGGGAGAGGACTCAAATCAATAAAATTAGAAATGAAAAAGGAGAAGTTACAACAGACACCACAGCAATACAAAGCATCCTAAGAGACTACTACAAGCAACTCTATGCCAGTAGAATAGACAACCTGGAAGAAATGGACAAATTCTTAGAAAAGTATAACCTGCCAAGGCTGAACCAGGAAGAAATAGCAAGTATGAACAGACCAATCACAAGTAATGAAATTGAAACTGTGATTTAAAATCTTCCAACAAGCAAAAGTCCAGGACCAGATGGCTTCTCAGATGTTCTTCTCAAATGGCTTCTCAAATGGCTTCTCAAATGTTAATTCTATTAAACATTTAGAGAAGAGCTAACACCTATCCTTCTCAAACTATTCCAAAACTTTGTAGAGGAAGGAACACTCCCAAACTCATTCTATGAAGCCACCATCACCCTGATACCAAAACCAGGCAAAGATACTACAAAAAAAGAAAATTACAGACCAATATCACTGATGAATATAGATGCAAAAATACTCAACAAAATACTAACAAACAGAATCCAACAGCACATTAAAAGAATCATACACCATGATCAAGTGGGATTTATCCCAGGGATGCAAGGATTGTTCAATATACGCAAATCAATCAATGTGATACACCATATTAACAAATTGAAGAAGAAAAACCTATGATCATCTCAATAGATGCAGAAAAAAGTTTTGACAAAATTCAACATGATTTATGATAAAAACTCTCCAGAGAGTGAGCATCGAGGGAACCAACCTCAACATAATAAAGGCCATATACGACAAACACATAGCAAACATCATTCTCAGTGGTGAAACACTGAAAGCATTTCCTTTAAGATCAGGAAGACCAGGATGTCCACTCTCACCACTAATATTCAACATAGTTTAGGGAGTCTTAGCCATGGCAATCAAAGAAAAAAAAGAAATAAAAGGAATACAAATTGGAAAAGAACTAAAATTGTCACTCTTTGCAGATGACATGATAGTACACATAGAGAATCCTAAAGATGCCACAAGAAAACTACTAGAGCTAATCAATGAATTTGGTAAAGTTGCAGGATACAAAATTAATGCACAGAAATCTCTTGCATTCCTTTACACTAATGATGAAAAATCTGAAAGAGAAATTAGGAAACAATCCCACTTACCATTGCAACAAAAAGAATAAAATACCTAGCAATAAACCTACCTAGGGAGAAAAATGACCTGTATGCAGAAAACTATAAGACACTGATGAAAGAAACTAAAGATGATACAAACAGATGGAGAGATATACCATGTTCTTGGATTGGAAGAATCAATATTGTGAAAATGACTATACTACCCAGAGCAATCTACAGATTCAGTGCAATCCCTATCAAATTACCAATGGCATTCTTTACAGAACTAAAACAAAAAATCTTAAAATTTGTATGGAGACACAAAAGACCCTGAATAGCCAAAGCAGTCTTGAGGGAAAAAAACAGAGCTGGAGGAATCAGACTCCCTGACTTCAGACTGTACTATAAAGCTACAGTAATCAAGACAATATGGTACTGGCACAAAAACAGAAATATAGATCAGTGGAACAGGATACTAAGCCCAGAGATAAACCCACGCATGTATGGTCAACCAATCTATGACAAAGGAGGCAAGGATATACAATGGAGAAAAGACAGTCTCTTCAATAAGTGGTGCTGGGAAAACTGGACAGCTACATGTCAAAGAATGAAATTAGAACACTCCCTAACACCATACACAAAAATAAACTCAAAATGGATTAGAGACCTAAATGTAAGACCGGACACTATAAAATTCTTAGAACAAAACATAGGAAGAACACCCTTTGACAGGAATCACAGCAAGATCTTTTTTGATCCACCTCCTAGAGTAATGGAAATAAAAACAAAAATAAACAAATGGGACCTAATGAAACTTCAAAGTTTTTGCACAGCAAAGGAAACTACAAAAAAGGCAGAAGACAACCCTCAGAATGGGAGAAAATATTTTCAAATGAATCATTGGACAAAGGATTAATCTCCAAAATATATAAACAGCTCATGCAGCTCAATATTAAAAACACAAGCAACCCAATCCAAAAATGGGCAGAAGACCTAAATAGACATTTCTCCAAAGAAGACATCCAGATGGCCAAGAGGCACATGAAAAGCCTCTCAACATCACTAATTAATAGAGAAATGCAAATCAAAACTACAGTGAGGTATCGCTTCACACCAGTTAAAATGGGCATCATCAGAAAATCTACAAACATTAAATGCTGGAGAGGGTTTGGAGAAAAGGGAACCCTCTTGCCCTGTTAGTGGGAATGTAAATTGATACAGCCACTATGGAGAACAGTATGGAGGTTCCTTAAAAAACTAAAAAATAGAATTACCATATGACCCAGCAATCCCACTACTGGGCATATACCCTGAGAAAACCATAATTCAAAAAGACACATGCACCCCAATGTTCATTGCAGCACCTTTTACAATAGCCAGGACATGGAAGCAACCTAAATGCCCATCGACAGACAAATGGATAAAGAAGATGTGGTACATGTATACAATGGATTATTACTCAGCCATGAAAAGGAACAAAACTGGGTCATTTGTAGAGACATGGATGGATCTAGAGACTGTCATACAGAGTGAATTAAGTCAGAAAGAGAAAAACAAATATCATATATTAACACTTATATGTAGAACCTGGAAAAATGGTACAGATGAACCGGATTTGCAGAGCAGAAATTGAGACACAGATGTAGAGAACAAATGTATGGACACCAATGGGGGAAAGTGTGGGGGGGTGATGGTGTAACGAGTTGGGAGATTGGGATTGACATATATACACTAATATTTATAAAACGGATAACTAATAAGAACCTGTTGTATAAAAAGTAAATAAAATAAAATTCAAAAACAAAACAAAAAAATAACACAAAGAAGAAAAGAGACTCCAATAAATCAAGCTGTTATTGAAAAACTTCAGTAACTATTCAGTGAAATCACTGAAAAACTGATAGATATTAGATCAAATTCTCTCAGAAAAGAAAACTATACAATGAGAATTATCTTCTCAGGAGGAAATCAAGTAACTTAGAAAAACAAGTTTAGAAGATTATGAAAATTAATAAAGTAAGATTTGACAGCAGTTTAGGGGAATTATAAGAACAGAAATAATGAAATAGTATTTGAATCTTCATATAAAGATTTTATGCAAAAAGCAGGGAGAAGAGAATCAAAGACATATTATGTATGTTCCTAAGCATAGGGACACAAAATACTGCTTTCTCAGATCTTTCACATCATTTGTTTTAGCAATTTAATTTCAGATTCTGTAAAAATGTCATTGTGACATTAATTTTTGTGACATCTTAATTTTAATAGCATTAAAGTGGGGGAAATATGCCATTAAGAATTGAAGAAAACATCATGCTAAAAAAACACATGTGATTCATAAATATTAATAAACATTTTTGGATAAATAAAATGAAATCTAATAAATCTGATAAAAAGCTTGGAAGCCAAGCCACAATCATACCATGTACAGAAAGAGCAGTGATCCCAGGCAGAGCTGGCCTGGATTAAAAATAATTATTGCTGCTCGGTCTCAAGATGTTTATGAAGCCAACTTCTCTGAATCTGTTTCCTCATCTATGAAATGGTAATAAAATTATCTTTCACACCAATCTTAGGAATATCTGAGGAATTATTATGAGAGGATAAGATATATATATAACAACTTTACAAATTAAAGCTTGATTTAACGAAAATGAGCATGTAGCTCTGTAGCAAGACTAAGCCCAGAGAGCCTAAGATGTGAAAGGTTAAAAGTCAGATGTCCCAGAGGGCTCCCAAAATGTTGATGGAACTTCCTTTTTGACTGGTATTTCACATTAGTATCTACTCTTTTGTGAAATATGATTTAAAGCATATACACATGTATGCAAATGCGTGCATACAGGCACTGCACGTGTGTGTGTGTTGTGTGTGTGTGTGTATATATATATATATATATATATATATATATATATATATATATATATGATGTTTTTTAGTTAGGGCTTTCATCCCTAATGCACTGGAAAAGCAAAGAGCATAAGAAGGAAAGAGAAAAGTGAAAAGAATACATGCAAATTAAAGACCGAGTCATCTCTATTTCTAAGCCTTGTTTTTGCATAAGTATTCATTGATACTCCAGGTACATAGGAGCTCTGTCAGTACCTTTCACTAAGAGCTTGATCTGAAGAGCTCCCGTTTCCACCAGTAGTAGAAGTCTGTTTTTTTATTGAAGTATAGTTGATTTTCAATATTATATTATTTTCAGGTGTTACAGCATAGTGATTCAGTATTTTTACAGATTGCACTCCATTGAAAGTTATTACAAAATAATGGCTATGATTCCCTGTGCTTATATACATACATCCTTCTTGCTTATCTATTTTATACATAATAGTTTGTATCTCTTAATCCCATACCCGTATCGTGCTCCTCCCGCCTTCACTCTCCCCACTAGTAAAAACTACTTTGATTTTTATACCTGTGAGTATGTTTTGCTATATACATTCATTCGGTTTAGTTTTTAGATTCCACATATGAGTGATATCATACAGTATTTATCTTTCTCTGACTTATTTCACTAAGCATAATATTCTCTAGGTTCATCCACATTGCTGCAAATGGCAGAATTTCATTCTTTTTTAAGGCTGAGTAATATTCCATTGTGTGTGTGTGTGTGTGTGTGTGTGTATGTGTGTGTGTGTGTGTGTGTGTGTGTGTATATATATATCACATCTTTATCCATACATCTGTTGATGGACACTTGGGTTGCTTCCGTATCTTGGCTGTTGTAAATAGTGCTGCTATGAACATTGGGGTGCACTATCATTTCAAATTAGTGTTTTTTGTTTTTTCTAGATATATACACAGGAGTGGAATTGCTGGACAACATAGTAGTTCTGTTTTTATTTTTTTGAGGAGCAGTCTATGCAAAGCCTTTGGAAATGACTTTGTAGAAAATCAAAATTTCACTGTATGATATATACAATCCCAAACAGAATCCCAATTGGAATATTTCCCTTTTATGTCCTACAGTCTGAAAGTGATCTAGATGAATGATGTCTAGATGACTGGTCTAGATGTCCTTGTTGAAGGCAACTGAATGGACATAACCATTAACACTGAGTTCAATTTATCATCCTTATGCCAAAAAGGGGGGTATTTTAAAGCTAAAAATGAAAAATAATAAAATAAGAGACTGGATAATTTGTAATTGGTTTCAGTTTAGTGCAATAATAATGCAAAGATGAATAAATAGCTTCATACACAACTCCCATTAACAAATACTTTACTCCCATAAAAAATACTTTCAAGTCAATTGGTGTATATCTGAACCAAGTATAATCTCATAGACAGCTGAAGAATACAAAAACTATCTATCTTATTTATCTAGACAAGCAACTTACTCCAGCCAAGCTCATATTTTGATATCATCACTTTGGATAACTTTGATTATGTCAGCTGAAATAGGAACAATAATAGATTCAGACTGTGTGTCTGCATTTGTGAAAGCTTTTTCTAAAATACAAAGCATAATCAAGGAATAGATTGGAAGCTTTAACAATTCCATTCTGTTTTATGACACATAAAGAAGCAGAGCTTTTAGTTACTATTCACTCCTTTTACCACACTCCTAGGGAGCCCTGCAGGACTTTGGATTGCAGCTAATGCAACATTTGAAAAGTACTGAATCAATTCAGACTCTTATCTGAAAAATCAAGAGAAAAGATAATCCTGGCCAAGTTCTCAAAAACTTTAAGCTGACAGTCTTTTAAAAATATGAAATGAACAATTAGATTTGTTGTGAGTTGATTTCATAATGAACAGTATAATATCCATAGTAAGGAATATCCATAGTAAGAATGTTAAGAAAAAATGTGCAAATTGTGAGGTGCCTTTGTATAAAACACAATTTAATTTAAATAGAAATCAACAAGCAGCACTTATAATGCTAAAGTTGTAAGCATCAACAAATAGACAACTTTAATATCCTCTAAAGAGTTGATTCGTTGATTGATTGATTCTTTACTAATTCATTTATATATTTCCCACTAAGATAGTACTCTATGACTCACAGCAGAAAAAATAGAGAGGCTCTTCCTAATTTGAGTTTGTTTTGCTTTGGTTATACCTGACATGGCTGAGAAATTGTTTGAAAATCTTTATTTTAATAATACAAATCACTATTAGTTATTAATAATTATTACAAAAATATTTACAAAGGTGTTATCTCTGTTTCCCCTTGTAAATCCCAACTAAGTGCTCTTATTAGTATTTGTGAGGATAAGGAGGACAAGAGGATAGATGGATAGAGTGGATTGGAGCATAACTGTGAGTCAATTTTGCAGGAAATTGTTCAAAAATTGACTATGATTTCCAACCTACAATACACTTGTTTTGGGGGTCAATTATTAATATAAATTTTGCATTTGTTCATTTTTTACTTTCCCTGAATGAGACTATATGTATATATATATATATATATATATATATATATATACACACACATATATATAATGTTATATAAACATATAAATATATGTAATGATGATATTAAATTAACCTTCTTTACCAAGAGTATAAGTTTTATTGCTGCTATTAATGTTAAAATTACTTTTTTGGTTTTTATACCTTTTCTTTTAGAGGTGTAAAAATTATTAACAATTCCATGAAATTTTTATGTGTACTCCACAAGCAGTCTGAAAATTGGTGAGGCCAATATTACTAACTCCCATTTTAAGATTAGTAACCTGAAGCTTAGAGGGGTTAAGTAATTTGTCTGAAATTTCAAAGGAAATACATTCAGGTTTTCTGGTTCTTAATCAGTCCAGTAGTTTGATGATACTACCACATTCGTATTTATTGATACTTTTAAGCACACAGAGATGTTTTCTTTTGATACTTCATTATCTATGCTTAGTTATATGGATCTATCACAGATATTATCATATTATAGTCTTATATTACATTTGATTATTTTTGTCTGAGAGGTCAATTCATAGAGAAAGAAGTGATTTTTCTCCTTTATAACCAGTCCCTACTGCCTTTTTTTCTTTTTCAGATGCTCTAGATTCTGTCTGTACTACAAAGCCATGATATATAATTCAGTACTGTACAACTTAAGTAGGAGTTTCATCTTTGAGAAGCCCTAAAGACTACACTGGCTGCCAGACATATGAAACACATCCAGCAAAAGCCCTGAAATAAAGTTATAATTAATCAGAAAAGCATCTTTGAAATATTCTTTCTTTATTTTATTACATTTTATCTCTTTTAAAGAGAACTATATGTGGTCAGATTAGTTGTTCATAAATTCCAAAATTGGAATTTATAAATTCCAAAATTCCATAAATTCCATATTGTTCATAAATTCCAAAATAGCACTTTAATCTCTTGACTCAGTCAAAACCAGTGAGGTCTAGATGCTAACTCTCATAAATTGTTCACATATTTATTTGTTCATTATATATTCACTAATGCTTCCAAAAGGAATCTGTTACAGCTTACATAGTCAACGAAGCTTTTAACACAGTGATAGAAGAATGAGATCCCAGTATGAAGGAAATCATGTAACCTAGCTTAGGGCACATTACTTATTAATTGAAAGGAATATTTAGCTAAAATCTGCCTAGCTGACAATGCAAAAAAGAAAAAATTCCTAACATTGAACACTAAGAAAAATTTTGATGTTATAGAAATGTCATTGGGAAAAAAAAATAATTTAAAAGAAAAAATCAGATGCATTCTTCATATACATATTCTTATCTTAATTCTGGTGTCAAATTGCAGCTCTGAGAGTTCATTCTATGTAGGCATAAAGCTTTCTTCTCCTATGACAATATATGTGTAGAGTTTAGAAGTTTAGAAGCTCTGGAGGAACAACTCACTCCTTCAAGCTTTAACTCTACTGCTCCCTATTTAGGAATGTGTCTGTGGCATAAATAGTAAGATATAATTCTAGTTGTTAGTCACATTATTAACTCACTATTTTTCAAGCTTTTCCTAAGATCTTTGCAAACAATAAAATTCAAATAATTTTTAGTTCACATTTTTAGTTAGCATAAGTAGGTCACACAATGCTTGAAAGTGACACAGATTGAAAGAAGGAGCAACCACTAGTAACTTCAATTTTCATTCCAAAATATGCAAGTAGAAAACAAAAAAGAAAACTTCGGCTGATTTGAATTAATTTGTTAGAAATATTGAAAATGAAAAACTGCTCTATGGGATGATGATGCATAGGAAGAAAGGAAGTGAATACTTAAGTCTTTAAGGAAACTTAATGGAAGCATTTGAGTTGTTAACACTTTCACCCCCAATTTTTGCCAACTTTTTTTTTCCAACTACTGGTAGATTTGCTCTCTTCTTTTAATATCAATTATCAAATCTCAATATGTTTTTCTAACTTCCACTACAGTGCATTGCTAAAGTAATCTCTTCTATCATCAATAAACTGGATCTTTTCCATTGATTTGTCTGCTGAATTCATTTTATTTAGATCAGGCTCTAAAATTAACACATGATTCAGGTTCCCTAATTAACTCAATCTGTGTACAATTATTTTTACTGCCTATGTGGAATATTTGATTTCCATTCTACTCAAATGCATTTTGATATGTTTCTTTACAGCTCAAACTTAATTGCTCTATTCTTACCAAAATAATAAATAAATAGGAGACTATATTTCTTTGTAATTTGTCTTATATTCAGTTATGTATTGCATAAATAAAGACTTAATACTAAATTATTTTTAAATAACTAATCACTTGTATTTGACACATATATGACAAAAATATCATTTCTTATACAAAATTAAAATATTGGGTTTTATTAACACATTTTAAATACCTATTGTTACTCCAGTGATAACATTTTAATAAATATGCAAAACACTTATCACAATGCCTAGCACAGAGTGAAAAATGAATAAATGTTGGTGTACCAATTTCCCTCTTTAAATTATGCTTTATTCTGTCAACAAAACACAATAAACAGTAATTCTACTGTGAAACAGGTAGTAACAATTACAGGCAATTAACAAATATGTGTTCTTCATTCTCCCTGTTTTAGCAGTTGCTAGGCACTATGATCATCGTTTTTCTGCATTTAGTATCTATTGCATATCTACACTTTGCTGGGCCAATTTAATCCTAATCAATCTTCCATATGAGCAATAGAAATTCATACGACCCCCATTTCAGCTTTAACACATTTACTCCTATTTCTTCCTAAGTTATAAGCTACTGAAAATTCTGTTTTTAAGTCATATAACCAAAGCATTTATTTTCAGCACATTGATTGACACATGACTAGCTCTTTTAAAGAAGAATTAAGTTTATATTGATACTGAGCATGTCTCAAGGGGTGCCCATTTCCTAATCAATGTTCATGAATGAGCATTATAGTTCTGTGGTTAAGATCTAAGAATTATATGTGTTCTGAATCACAGAGAAATAATTTTCTTTCATTTAAAATTTCTTTTCTTAAGAATGATTCTTGAGATAGATAATTTAGAGAAGCAAAAGCAATTCATTAAAAACATTTTTCAGATGAACTTGGAGACTGTCATACAGAATGAAGTGAGTCATAAAGAGGAAAACAAATATCGTATGTTAATGCATATATGTGGAATCTAGAAAAATGGTACAGATGAACCAGTCTGCAAGGCAGAAATAGAGACACAGATGTAGAGAACAAACATATGGACACCAAGGTGGCAAAGCAGTGGGGGGTGGGGGGATGAATTGGGAGATTGGGATTGACATGTATACACTAATATGTATAAAAGAGATAACTAATAGAACCTGCTGTATAAAAATAAAATAAAATTCAAAATTTCAAAAATTCAAAAAAAAATAATAAATTCAAAAAAATTAAAAAAACAAAAAAAATTTCATTAAGCTAAGAAATTAATTACATGAAGAACATTACATCTGAACAAGAATTCTACAGTTAAGGGAAAATATTACTGCAATTTTTATGTTATTATTGACTTCTTAACCATGTACACTTTGAAACTTGTTTTTCTATATGTAGGTATGTCTAAATAGAAGGTCTTAAATTGTAACTCTCAATCATTAGAAACTCAGTTTCCACATGCAAAAATTAAGGATTAGTCACAATTTCATTTGACACATTCCAACTCTAAAATTTCATTTTATCCTTGATGAGGGACTAGACAGACAAATTCTAAATAATCTTCATCTTGGATTAACAAAAATATTTTCTTCATTACTGCATGAAGCATCTATTTAAGTTCAATTTGACTAAAAGGAGGGCTTCACCTAAAGGCATTAACATTTGCATAGGTGAGGGCTATATCCTACTGCAATAAAATACAGAGAGAGAAAATTATTAGATTAGATTTTTTTTGCATTTAATAACTTCAAAATAATCACTGTGCCAAAGAATTTTCTTTTTGCTACAAAAAATGATTAAAGTATATCATTTATTAAAAAATCAACAGTATTTGGTATTCATCCTCTGCTGTAAAGGTCTTATCCAAATATATCTATGTAAACAATTGGCCATGTTTTCTCTCTTCTAGCTGAGTATTCTGGGACAAATAGCCACTTCTCTCAGTATCTTTATTATTATTTGTGCTTAGTTCTACTCCCCTCAAGAATTTTCTATGTATTTAACATCTTGAGTAAGTTCCAAAGAACCAATGTACAATTTCGAGTCATCTTTAATAAATGATACAAATCCAGACTCAACAAGACACATTCTTTATGGCTTGGATCTCTACTTATCTTTCAGGTCACTTACATCTAAATATATTGTTTTATATAATTTGTCATTTAGCTGTGAATAGGTCACAACATGGAATACACACACTGATATTTTAAATACTTTCTTAACATTCCTACTGCCTCAGTGTAGTCCATTTCACTATTACTATTATGAATTAATTATGTGAATGAAGAAGACCTTATTATCAATATATTAGTGACAAATATTTACCAGCTGTTTACAATATTTCAGGCAATGCGCTAATTGCTGGAAATATGGACATAAACAGAACAATTGTTCCCATGGTGTCTGAAAATATGTTGAACATCATTAAAAATAATTTAAAACAGTTTTTATTAATTTCATCTCTGCTATTGACATAACTTCTGCATAAGCCATAATTTATCTTTAATTAAAATAGCCACAGCACTTTTGCTGGACATAATATTTGTTCAAGTTTTAAAGCACCAAATATTTTTGCATTAATATTCTAATCAATAATGTAAAAAAAAACCACTTTGTTCATTCCAATCACCTGAACTTGCCAATTTCAACATAGTCTTTGTAAAAACTATCACAAAATACACTCAGCTAGTGGTGGAGGTGGGAGAGAAGGGGCTACAAGATAGAAAGATATCTAAATCTTGGTAGCCAGACATGTTCCCGAAGGCATATATCAAAGTTGATCTTCACTGAGATTGAAAACCACACTCACAGAGAAGTTGACACTTTTGATAGGACAATCAGATATCCAGGTACAGGTATACTTTAGGTCCAGCTACATCACAACCCATCCTTCCCAACATTTGCTTGTACAGCTTTGAGTCACATGACACCATATCCTTCCAATAAATCTCCCCTTTTGCTTAAGCTAGTTCGAGACAGATTTTTGCCATTATTTTATAATAACTTTAAATGGAGTATAATCTATAAAAATATCACTATGTAGTACACCTGAAACTCATGTAATATTGTAAATCAACTATACTTCAATAAAAAAAAAGAGAAAAATATCTTCTACCACAGGATTCACCTTGCATTTGATATGTATAATTAACATAATGAATATTCTCCCCAAAGTCTATTCATTTGATAGTGTGACTTAAACAGTAGTGTCTTATAATTAATAAAATGTGATAACATTAATTCATGTGAACATTCATCCAACACAGATTTATTGAACATCTACTATGTTCATGACACTGTGCTAGACACTGGGAATGCAGGCACCCTTTCTATTCTTCAATCAAATACAGAAAACTCCCCTAGTTAATATCATTTTTTCTACTGAAGATGTTAAGAAGAAGAAAAGGGTTCTAAAAGCATTTCCCCCAACAAAAGAATTTTAAAATTACTCATAATTAATTCATATTTTAGAGGAACTAATAATGAACTAATTAATATAAATTTATTAAAAACATTATTCATCAGACTACTCTGCAATAAGCTGGGTACATATATATTGGACATCTTGTAAAATTTATGTATTCTTCAAGTGTCATTTTGTTCCTTATCCACTAGTCAGATTTTCCATACTTGAGCAAAATGACCATTTTGACCTTAGATTATGCTTATGGATAGTTTCTTTTTCAAATTAAACTTGACTTTCTTCTAGTAAATAATAATAAAAATTAATTTTCAATTTTGCACTGCCTCCATTACGCCCATTTTAGTTACAATGAAAGGAAGATGAACAAACTTATGAACATAGGGGTTCAAAATGTCATTGATTATATGCATGCATTGACATTTGAAGTTTCCTGCAGAGTGCCAAGAAAATTTAGTAAAATTATGGGGATATAGAAAAGAAACTTTAATCTCCTAATCCTGAACCTAGAGTTTTAGTAACAGTATAACCTCTATCTTTCAGTTTTCCCATCTTTAAAGTGAGGATCTCATATTCTCCTAGAGAGGATTAAATGAGATTATTCATTTAAGCATGATCTCAGCAAAACCTTTTTTCCTTTCAAGTTGTATTTTAACTACCTATCTCTTTTTAGTGTGAACCTCTGAAATTTACAGTCAACACCATTTATTTCATAACTGCACTGACTAAATCATTATACCGATATTTCTAAACTATTTTAAGTATCATTTTACTACCTCATTCAGGAAGTTATTTTTGATGTCCTCCCTTAATTTTAGCTAGAGCTCAATTTATATGCACTTACTGTACCTGCTTCTACCTTTACAAGTGTTAGCTTTGTCCAGTGAGCTTTCAGTTATTTTCTCTCCTTCTTTTAACAGACTATTCTATCCATGGAAACAAGGAATATAATTCCCTTTGCATAGCCAATGCACATAAAAGGAGCTTAATAAACATTTGCTGAATTAATAAATTAATGTGTTCCCTGACCTCAACAGATTCACAATCATGTAGGGTAATATACATATCTATTACATATGAATATAATAACATTCCATCAATTAGATTGTACCATAGTATCTGGTATATATAAATCTATTTATTCCATCCGAATATAAACTCTTTGATGGAAAGGTTCATGTTGTACTCATTTTTGTATCCCCAAAGTCTGGTATAGTAGCTAGCATATGTGCAAGATTTGCCAAATATGGTTCTTCAATTCAAGAGAGTTGTGTGTGTATACACACACACACACATCTACACACACACATAAAGTGGGCACTTGGAACTTGGGAAGATACTGTTACTAGCTTTGTGCTCAAAAGTTTAATTCAAGGGATTGAAGTTGCAACTAAATGCATCACTCCAAAAGAACAGTCATACAGTCTAGACAACTGTTGATAAATGATCCTTGCTCTGTGTGGGGGATTAATTGGAATGCAGATATTTTAGAAATAATTATGCTGGCAATAAACATAAGAGTTTTAGACACAGTGGCATAAGGACTTTGGCTAGTAAAATAGATAGCAAGAAATATCTGAGAAATAGAGTTGATGTATCAGAAAAATAAGTTTAGAGGTTAGATTGGAGAACAAAAGGAAAGAGTGGAGTTAATTCTAAATTTATAAACGTAGCAAATGGCAGTGTCTCTTGCACTTAGAACCCATGTATCTATCTGAAGATCAATCAAGATAGACATAATGCCAAGATTCTCATACAAATGTTCCTGTATACGGCACTTTTATATTTGTCTATAATGACAAATAAAATTTTAAAGTACTTAACTATGTTATATAATTTTACCAAGTGTTTGTAAGCATGGATAATTGTCCATGAATGTAGTGATTTAAGGATAGATAAGTCCGAAGACAAAAATGAGACAAAATGACTTGTAATCATCTTCTTAATGTTCACTGAGACAGAGCTACTATCACTTTTAACAGGCAAGTACAACATAAGAAATTTTTCTAAAGATAATATTATGTTCAGATTTTCCACAGTCTGATAAATCCTCTTTTGGTAAGGATTAAAGTTCTTATTCTCTACAGGTATTACCTCTCAGTATTATTTTCCAGCCAAATCCTCCAAGCCAGGGCCAGAACTCAAATTATAGGAAACACAAAACTAGTAAATAATAAATAAATTTTATGTTCATGATAATTTCACAGAATACATTTCCTCAGTAGTAAACATCTCAGAATTTTCTACTAAAACTGTTCCTCTGTAGAAGATCAGTGTTCATCATGGTTTCAAAGCACTTTAAAAATTATAATAAAAGTCATTTCCTACGTTCAAGTAAAGGGAAAAATTGCAGTTTTCCATTATTCTTACCTATTTATTCTGGAACTTGGGTGCCCTCATACTGACCTATTTAGTTTATCACTAGTCCGCCTAATTCACCTCTTGGCTTCCTGCTCACCCAGTTCTTCAACAGATTTCTTCTGTTTGTCACCCAGCTTCTCGTGTTGCCAACTTTATATCATCTTCCATCTGTTTAAATTCCTATGTTCTTTCTGGCACAGCTCCGCCTCCAGATTCTCTCCCAGCCACCTACCTTGCTGCCCTTCCATCTGCTAGCATGACTAGTGTCTTTTCTAACCTGTTCCCAATCTAAATTGTCTCCAATTATCTACTTGAATTTCTTTATCAAAAGTTTATCTCTTAAAGGATTATTGTGATTGCAATAGTTACTTATAATCACACAATCTTGGAGTAGATAGGGAAGTTAAAAGCCAAAATGCTCAAACATGCATTTAATGTTTTAATTCTTCTATGCTTTAAAGTCATTTACTTTTCTCAGCTTCTTTTAATCATAATGTTTTGAAGGAATAGCATGCACTACTGAAAGATATCACTAATGTCTTTTCATATACATTTCTTCTGCACACTACTTCTGTGTGGCTCAACTCTTCTTAGTCCTGTGGTTAAGTGCATTTGCCATTGTTCCAAAGTTCTGCATTCACTGATTACCAAAAACCTTTCCTTGAACACCACATTCTCAAGACAGTTCAATTCAAATTTTTAGGCTTAATGTAGCAGAAATATTTTTTATTTAAGATGTGTGTTATAGTTGCCTACTGGATGCCAAAGAGGCTATATAAACAACATTAGCATTTGATTATTACAGTTTCAGAATTTGATATTTAAGGAGCATAAGGTGGCATTTTCCCTGGGCATTGATTTAGTTGCTTGATGAGGTAGATGCTTATTTTCATGTAGCAGAGGAAACATACTACAAGTTAAAGTGGACTCAGGAAAATATTTAAAACTTTAGACCTACGTACCTTGTAATGAGACTAAAAACTAATTGTCCACTCACATTTCTGGAGTAATACCCTTCCTCTATCAACCACAACTTAGAAAAGAATTAAGCTTGTGTTTACAGGAGGTTCAGTTAGAAATTACTCTTATATTCAAAATAATAATGTAATGGAGCAGGACACTTATGGGGCCTTCCCAGGACAGGCCTTCCCCCCATATCCTCTGCTTTAGCTCCTCTCTGGAGTATGTAGATTACAGTATCGGATGCACATTTCCTGAATTGTGTTACAGATGTGAAAAACCCCTACCAAATGGAAAATATTAACTGTTTGAAGACCATAAGCACATAGCCCCCAAGCCTACTGGAGCCTGAGGATTGATAATGTTAACCCCTGTGACACAGCCGTTACCTCATTCATCAGCCAAACAAAAGAACTGTGCACAAGCTGATCACACACTCTGCAATCCCCTTCCCTCACCTGGCTTTTAAAAATGCTTTGCTAAAACCCTTTGGGGAGTTCAAGGTTTCTGGGGACATGAGCCATCCGTCTCCTGATATGGCCCTGCAATTAACCTTTCACTGCTCCAAACTCCGACGTTTAGGTTTGTTTGGCCTCACTGTGCTTCAGGTATATGAACTTGTGCTAACAATATAGCATTTTAATAAAAAGATAATGATTTCAGAAAGACTTGACTGATTTATTTTAAATACTAGGAATGTAATACTTCTACTGATGTTAATTAACATTAAAAAAGATGTTGATAAGTTTTTCATGTTTATTTTAATATGTTTTATTGTTATCTAGGTATGGTAAGGCCAATAGATCTGGTGATGACTGTCATTGAAAAATATAGCTTGTTATATTCACAGATCCTGAGAAGGCGGGACATGCCTGGGGACACACAAGGAATCATGGGGGTGCAGGTTTGGCCAAGAGGCAGAGGGAAAAGGGTAACTGTGGGCAAGAGCCTTTATTATGGTTTTCTCAGGAAGGAGGCAAGATAAAAGTGGATTTAGGATTGGCCAGTTTGAATTATTTTAGGTAGCTCTGGGGCATTGGGGCTGTACCTAGTTGTCTTGATGTGAGAATTCTAATAAGAAGGTTGAAGGCAGGGCTTTGGATTGGTTGGTTTGCATTTGAAAAGGGAACTTGAGGGCCAGTGGCTTACTAACTCCCGTGATTAGCTCACCCTGGGAGGTGCAGTCCCTCCAGGGTTAGCAAGGCAACGCATTAGAATACAGAAAAAAATATATAGTTAATACAATATTCAATTCAGGATTAACAATCATTAAAAAGAAATGTTGAGAATTCATCTGATTCAGAGATTAGAAATATCTTTAGCATTAAATGACTCCAGTGTGATTAAATAATGTCTGTGAGTACCCAATAACTATAAGACCCACGTCTAAGCAAGTTATTCTGTTGGTTAAGTTCTTAACAACCTGCTCCCACCTTGTTTATTCTCACCTACACCTATACAATTCCTCTATTTAAGTCCTGACACCAGAATATATAATATTGATTTTTGTTTCCACCCCTGTATGCACATTCTTCTCCTGGACTCCACTTAACATTTCTGAGCTTGGTTCCCCCTTTCTCCTGTGACACTAAAACTTTTAACCAAGTATTTTGCCTGATGCTATGCTCTAATTTTTTTCCTACATTTGAACTATTTGTTCTATTGAAAGCATAGCCCTTCATCTTTTTTTTGCATCTACAGTGAGTACCTAGAAAAAGCACACAAGAAGACCTTAATAAATGCTTCTTCATTACACTGAGTTGTCTTGTAAGATTAAAGTGATTAGGAAATAATAAATAATTGGGTAAAATATATATTTATAATCAGAGGGAATAAATTGGTGAAACATGCACGAAGCTATATTAAAATGACACACTCTTGGGCTTCCCTGGTGGCGCAGTGGTTGAGAGTTCGCCTGCCGATGCAGGGGACACGGGTTCGTGCCCCGGTCCGGGAAGATCCCACGTGCCGTGGAGCGGCTGGGCCCGTGAGCCATGGCCGCTGAGCCTGCGCATCCGGAGCCTGTGCTCCGCAACGGGAGACGCCACAACAGTGAGAGGCCCGCGTACAGAAAAAAAAAAAAAAAAAAAGACACACTCATCAGTGTCAACTCCTAAGAGCATATATAAAAGGAAAATGTTTCATAAACTATAATTTCTTAGGGAAAATATTTTAAGGAGGAACTAATTTTATCGTTTTCTCCAATGTAAGAGAAAAGAATATAAAATCTCTTGGTATCACTCTTTGTTATAAATTCATACTTGAAAAAAGTTTTCTGTGTATTTTACAAAGCTTGTAGCACATCAGGACTATTTACTAAAGAACCCTATAGGGGATTACCTTGTCTTATAAATGTAAACTCAGATTTAATCAATTCGTATGTGTGTTTTAGGTTTGGAAAATGGCCATATCATCTCTCATCTTTTACTCTTCTAATCTTCCATAAATGATTCATAACTTTTCTATAATCTTATTTAATGCTGAATATAGTATAGATAGAAATACAGTTTTCTTCTTAGATTTATTATAATGTAGGTGAAAACATCCCTTATTAATATATATATTTATTCTCTATAAGAAAGTTGCTTGTTTACCAGTTTAAAATATTCTTCTCAACTGATTTATCACTCTAAGTCACCTTTAAAATTCATTTTTAAGCTAAATTACAAAACCTTATATTAGTGAATCATAATATTTCAGAATTCTTATAAATTGATTTTAGAGGCATAAATAATATATATCAACTATGGATTAAATTCACTTTCAAAAATTTTACATTTGATATTTCACTACTATATAGGTTTCTAATTCCATTTTCCTTCTTTCCATTTTATTATACCATTTGTATATCTTTAGTTTCCTTTCCAACTGAATTTATACTATTATACTTTGCCATAATAATCATTATCTAAACTCATTTTGGTGTCTCAACTCATATATTGTGGTTGATTTTCAAATATTCTCATTAATCTCTTGTTATTTTCTCCCAATTGATAACCTATAAAAATTATTTGCAACTAATGTGGGAATTGGGAACTGAGCACATCTCTTTCCAGATTCCCCTCAGACGACCTGGGAAATATTCTTTATCAAAACCATTAGATATTTTCAGTGAGACTGATTAATGGCCTGGGTTGAGACTAGAACAATGACAAAGAGGCTTAGGTAAGTACAAGTGCAATGTTACATAGAACCCTTTGTCTATACAATCTCCCCAAGTTGGTCCATTAATTTCATTGCTATGATCTTGTCACCCATCATGGGGGCTTTTCTTCTACTGTCACCTCAGCCAGCTCCAACAAGTAGCACTGCCATTATACTCATTATTCAGAATTTAGTATGTCATTAGGTAATAAATACCTTTAAGTTTCTGTTCCCTCCATTCTTTCTCATTTTCTTTTAGATTCCATTTTAGTAGCTGTTAAGGGGCCACCTCATTCAGGAGGCATTTAAGCAGAACTGAACGCCATGACTCAGCAACGGGAGACCTCTAAGACATATAGGCAGTTACCTATCCTCCCTTTCTTCCCCTCCCTAAGTAAAAACTCACACGTGAGTGTCCTCATAAAACACATTCTACAGTGCTGGGAGCGCAGTGCCACACCACCACCAGACAGTTGACAGGAAAGCCAAGTAACAGAGTAACACTGTAGCAGAACTGAAATGTACTGTGAAATGCTTGAAGGGTATTTTTCCTGTGGTCTTACTATCATTACTCTATTTCCCTTTTTAATTTTTATTTTTTAATAATAATCCTTATTTTACAAAAAATACTGGCCTTATCTATTACTGGTTCTTGGTAGATTATTCAGCAAACAAATTTTTAAAAACAGCATCAATTAACATACTTGAGAAGTAGGCAATGTTATATTATCTAATTTATATGATATACCTGTTATATTGCATATATAATGTTTCATAAATTATATATTATAGTGCATATATGTATGTATGCATATATGTACATCTATGCATATGTGTATACATATATATACTAATAGTATAAATGTACTGTTGAAAAGCATCCTTAAAAATTTTTACTATATCTAGAGTTTCTTGCTGAATGTTTATTAAATGCTATTTTCCTACCCTAAAGAAAGGTTTAGGAATTTATATCATACTGCATGTTATCTGCATATTTATTAATTATTTGTCATGATATTTAAGCAAGCAGCTTTAATTCACAAAGACTGGCAAATATAGTAGTAGATAGAACTATGTTTTTCAGTTTTGCAGAGTTTTTGTAAATTTTATTTGGCTTTTATACAGTGGGTTCTGCAATTGTATAAGCTTAATTTTTAAAAGACCAAGAAGGAAAGAAAACTTTTTTGGTGGATGGGGGCATAAATTTCAAAATATTACATCTATGCATTCTTTTTGGAGTAAGGCATTCTGGACAAGAGGGAAAAAAACCCAAAACACTACAGGTAGAAGTCAAACTGTTTTGTTTCTGACAACAAGGTCTTCCTTCAAGGACAAGCTAGTCCAAATTACTTTAATTCCATCTGTTCCATTTGTATGCAACACAGTATTTGAGTTTGAGTACCTCAGTGCTTTCCTCTGCTTCTGGTGAAAGGATTGAGCATTTTTGGTGTTTACCAACATTTTTTACCATAATTTGAAATTATTGACATTAAGGAAATAATAGGAGCCAAAGGAATACCACAGCCCTGCTAAAACTTCTCCACAGGAGGTAATTTTTTATTGATTCAGCTCATACTTTCAGTGCTGCCCCTCCCCAGTTTGCAGGTTTCTGTCTATCTGAGACACACATCTGAGCTCTGGTACATTCTTGAAAAGCTTTTGCGTGCAAGATAAAATACCCTACGGCAACTTGTCAAAAATATAAAATAAAATCAGCTTTCAATTAACATAAAAATTGAGAACCCTGACACCGCATAGCAATAATGAGGTGTGAGTCAATCCTACTAACACTGCATCACCCTTTCCTAACTCAGCACATTCTCCCTTGGAATTTACTAACCTAGAGAAAAACCTCGGACTTACCTCATATGCTGAATTATCTGACGTTCTGTGTATAGTATTTATTGCAAGCTGTCCATTTGAATGAATGCAACGACAGTCACACCACAGTACGTCTCTCTCCTGCAGCAGAAAGCAAGTTAAAAGGACTTCAAGCTGTGACCTCAGAGGCAGGCACAGCCGCTCCCATCCTTCAGCCAACCTTCTGGGGAGAGCAGGTTAGATGACAGTAAAGCTGGCTCTCTACATAGCAATACTTTCAAATAAAGCATTCTGTGCTGCGAGCTGTGGGATTTACATCCAAATTCAGCTGGCTAGAGTCAATGCTGCTTCTATGCCTGAAAATATTAAGCATTTCACTGCAGTCACTTAATGCAAGAAACTATCTGAGGCGACTTCACAAACCCCGTCATTCTGTTCGGAGACTAAAGAATGAGCACCGCATGCATAATTCATGCATTAGAATCTTCAATGCACTTCCTGTAGCCTCTGTTCTATCCAGTAATGGGCTATTGATCACCTCATCGTTAAGACGATTGGAGGTACGCGATTGGTTTATTTCCACAAATAAAATTACAACCTAAATCACAGGCAGAAGCCTCCAACCCTGCAGCATCCACTCGAGTAAAACATTCACATAAACGAGATGGCATTTGCATACTGCAGAATGTTTAAACTGGACTCTTCCGCAGAAATGCTATAGCATCTATTTTCTTTTATTCAAAATATATACTTTCTGTGGGTTTAGGTTGAATATTTTATATTAGAAGTGAAATATACAGAGTTGATCTTTTCCTACCATCTCGGGAAAATTAACAGGGCTAAACGGAAAATTAAGAAAAAAAAAAAAAGAATGGTGTATTGGTATAAATCATAGAAGTTTTTATCTGGGCTCATTTGAATAACATTTCTTTGAAGACTTTAACTTAAAAACAATTTTTATTTCAATAATGTGGAAGAGGATTTCTTTTTTTTTAATCATCATAGTGGGTACATCATTGTTAACTATTTTGGATCATGAGCACCTGTGCTCTGGGTGTGTCAGTAGTTCTGAGAGCCCTTTCTCTCTGAATTTAAGCTCCTAAGAACACGCCATGATTTCTACTAGTCTTTTTTCACTGCCTCAAAAAAGTAAGCTTTAAAACAAATTGTGCTTTTTAGTATGCTAATATTCATCAGGAGAAAACATAGTAGTATAATATTTTTAAAAGTTACCATAATGGGAGATCCATGTAAAATACCAAATGCATTTATGTACAAGAAATGTTTGTCTATTTCCCAAAGTATCTTAATTGTAAAAACGAATTAAGCTTTATCCACCAAAGAGGACTGATGTTATTGAGATCATTTAGAAGCCTAATGCCATGTCTTTCCAAAGCCTCTTCAATGGTGATTTGTATCAATAAGCCAGTAACAACTGATACCAGCATGAGAGGGTAGTAGGAGCCCTGATGACAATAGCAATGGAGTTCAGGGATGTTCAGGGAGATGGCTCTTCCTTCCAAGTGCAGTAAGAGCATAATCCCTGCTAGGTCATTGGGAAAATAGGTGCACCTAGCTGATAAAGATTATGCTAAAATATTCTAAAGGTGTGTGAGAAATTAACTATCCAATTACTATGTACATTAT
The DNA here is from genome assembly GCF_949774975.1 of Lagenorhynchus albirostris. Classification (NCBI taxonomy): domain Eukaryota; kingdom Metazoa; phylum Chordata; class Mammalia; order Artiodactyla; family Delphinidae; genus Lagenorhynchus; species Lagenorhynchus albirostris. The sequence goes on from NC_083105.1 coordinate 71,361,185, forward strand.
ATATTCCATATTCTGCAATGTTTTGTTTTGTCCAAGCCAGATTCTTTTTGTATGCTTACATATATACATAATAAAATTTAAATAATAAAATTAAACTGTAAGAAGACCATTTATCAGAGTAATATTCTTTATTCTTTATACAGAAGATCTCAAACACTTAAAAATTACAAAAGGTATAGCTAAGGATTAATTTCCTGCCAAAAGTTGTATCAATTTAATCATTTAGAGAAGCAATTTTATATGAAGATAACATCTCTTTTAAAAATAGTAGAAAATTGAAAACTTTGAAACTTAAGTTATCATGTATAAGGATATAGAGTACATTCATTTAGGTATAAGGATATAGAGTACATTCATTTAGGAGATATAGATTGCTGACAAAACCAAAAATAATTACAAACGTAAGCATTGGAAATTTAAGTTCTCTGAAATGACATAATTCAATAGTGCATAACTAGGTGGATAGGAAAAGCATTAGCTTTGTCCTTCTCTTCTTCTGCTGTGAGTGAAAGACAATATCTTTTCTCACATACAAATATCCAAGATCCAAGTCTAAAACGGTGATGGCAACTTTTCATCTACTTGGTGAATTTTCAGATTCAATTGTTTTAAAGGTGAGGAGAGAGTTGAAACACACACACACACACACACACACACACACTTGCACACACACACCATCAACCTAGAAAAGACCAAGATTAGAGTCAGCAAAGAAGAGAAGAGTATGGCATGGGAAAAGCTATGGAGATAGTAAGTCCCTAAGAAATCAGAGTGGGGGCAACAAGTAAACCTTGAAGGGAAACACCTGAGTAAAAATAATCAGTTGTACTCCCAGATAAGATGAAGCCTGAGAATGTAATAAGTACCAATTTCCACTTTCCAGAAGTCTGGCTATGCCTGAGAAACACACTTAACAAATCTTTTCAAATGGATGGAAAACAGAGATGGGTCTTTTAGATGAATTTGATCTCTTTGCTGATCCTAGAGGATTTCCAATATTTTGAAGTTATAATGCATGTAAAATATGGAGTGAACTCTGTAATGTACAATAGGGTCAATAAAATGAACCAAAATTTGTGAATAAATCAAACATATTTATTCTGCTAGTTTTGCAATATCTATTAAGACATATACCTATCCTGCCTGTCATTTGGAAAAATGCATAATTTATATCCACTATAAGAATACATAATGCCATGTAGAATTAGGAAAATAATTTAGCCTGCCAAAGTTTCTACATTACTGAACTCAAGGGTTGTGGGAGCAGACTGCATTTATTCTCTGAGATTTAAGATATTCTTTCCTCTTTTCTCAAGCTGTCCTACCCATAACATAGTCATCCCCTAATCATAACACATTCATTCAATCAAAAAATATTTATTATGTACCTTCTGTATGAAACAAATTGTACTATATGCTAGGAAGACAAATATATATAGTGGCTGCCCCCAAGGTATTCATGCTTTAGTGAAGAAAACAAGAAAAGACGTAGATACAGAGTGATGAATATAATTACCTCTGATACACGTTAAGGTATGCAAATGAGGTAATTACTAAAGTATGCTGTGCCTGTATGCTAAGTAACTGATAGATAAGTGTTATATATGAGGCATAGAAGCAGAAGAAATATTGGCATCACCAACTGCTCATGGGGCATTAGGAAATGATTCATGGAGGGGGTACTATTTAAAGAAACTGTGTGGTAAATAGAACTAACATGGGCTTTAATGTTTGTCAAATTTGAAGTTAAATTCAAGCTTCCTCAATTTGTTACCCAACCAAACTTCGGTCTGCTTGCCCTGCACAGGAAAGCCAAGGTTGACACTGGGTTATAGTGAGGGAAAGTGCAGCATTTATTGTAAGGCACCAGACAAGGAGTCTGGGGCAGCTAATGCTCAAAAAACTCAAACTTCCAGATGAGTTTCAGGGAACATTTTTAAAGGCAAGGTGAGGGAGGGGAGTTCTGGTGTATGTGATCAGCTTGTGCACAGTTCTCTGATCGGTTGGTGGTGAGTTAAGAGGGCAGTGTCACAGGGGTTAACATTATCAATCCTCAGGCTCCAGTAGGTCAAGGTCATCAAGTAGTTAACTTCTTCCATTTGGTGGGGGTGTTAGCATCTGTTAAAAAACTCACGAAATATGTTTCAGATACTGTTATCCAGGTATATCAGGGAGGAACTAAAGATTCTGTGAATGCCACATGGCTGATTTACTGTTTAAACTGTTACCAGTTCTCCTGGTTCAACTGCTACTTTTGTCACTACCTGTTCACATCTTTTTGATCATTAATTCTTTTTTTATTGGCGTATAATTGCTTTACAATGTTGTATTAGTTTCTGCTGTACAACACAATGAATCAGCTATATGTATACATGTATCCCCTCCCTTTTGGACCTCCCTCCCACCCACCCCCCCATCCCACCCAACTAGGTTATCACAGAGCACCAAGCTGAGCTCCCTGTGCTATACAGCAGAGTTCCACTGGCTATCTCTTTCACACATGGTACTGTATATATGTCAATCTGTCAATTCATCCCACCTTCCACTTCTCCCACTGTGTCCACCCTTCTGTTCTCTACATCTGCTTCTATATTCCTGACCTGCAAATAGGTTCATCTGCACCATTTTTCTAGATTCTACATATATGCATTAATATATGGTATTTGGTTTTTTTTTTCTGACTTACCTCACTCTGTATGACAGACTCTAGGCCCATCCACATCTCTAAAATGATTCAATTTCATTCCTTTTTATGGCTGAGTAATATTCCATTGTATATATGTACCACATCTTCTTTATCCATTCATCTGTCAATGGACATTTAGGTTGCTTCCATGTCCTGGCTATTGTGAATAGTGCATAGACATTTCTCCAAAGAGGACAGACAGATGGCCAAGAGGCACATGAAAAGATGTTCAACATCACTAATTGTTAGAGAAATGCAAATGAAAACTACAATGAGGTATCACCTCACACCGGTCAGAATGGCCATCATCAAAAAATCTACAAACAGGACTTCCCTGGTGGCGCAGTGGTTGAGAGTCTGCCTGCCGATGCAGGGGACACGGGTTCGTGCCCCGGTCCAGGAAGATCTCACATGCCGCAGAGCAGCTAGGCCCATGAGCCATGGCCGCTGAGCCTGTGCTCTGCAACGGGAGAGGCCACAACAGTGACAGGCCCGCGTACCGCAAAAAAAAAAAATCTACAAATAATAAATGATGGAGAGGGTGGGGACAAAAGGGAACACTCTTGCACTGTTGGTGGGAATGTAAATTGGTACAGCCACTATGGAGAACAGTATGGGTGTTCATTGAAAAACTGAAAATAGAACTACCATATGACCAAGCAATCCTACTACTGGGCATATACTCTGAGAAAGCCATAATTCAAAAAGACACATGTACCCCAATGTTCATCGATCATTAATTCTTGAGCCAGGCCTTTGTGACTCAGGGGATGCCTGGGAGACTGCAGTTTTTCTACAAACAAAAGGCAGGGAGAAAATATGGGGGGAGGGATCTGTTGCAGGAAAGCACCATAGGGTCTTGTTCATGTGACCTTTTTTGTGCTACCCGTACTCCATGAGCATGAGTTTTATCATGTAGAAATCTAGTTAAATATCTATCTCTTTTTCTTTTTATAAGAATTAAATAAATGGCTTACAGAATAATAATTAAAAACACAGTTTTTATAGTCATCCAGATGAGAGTTTAAATCCTGCCTTGATTTCCTCATCTCTAAATGGAAATTTCATTGCCATCACAGAGTTATTAGAAAATTCAAATATTACAATGTCTTTTTGTCACTTAAAACAGTTTCTTACACAGTAAGGACTTTAGAAACATTAATTTATATTCTCCAAAATCTTAGTCTTGAAGAAAAGGCTTGAAGGGAAAGCCATTTTTAGTAAAGAGAAAAGTATGCATTTGTAGAGACAGGACATCACATGATATGCTTGAGAAACTGAAGTATCTATATTATGATAATTTTGGATACAATAAACATTTTGTCAGGTGATGAGGCAAAATTATACAAAATCTGATAGTATAGGACTCTTTTTAAAAACTGTTAAAATCATGATTATATACCACATTTTTAATCTGGGAAGGAGTTTGAAGCTATTCTACAGAGAAAGAGATATTTAAAGATTTCACCAAGAGAGTAAAATGACTAAATTTTGTGGCTAGAGGATAGATTGGATGCAGTAACCAGAATAAAAAATGTGTTTAATAGGATATGATTTTAGTTTACCAGAAGTGATGAGGGCCTGCACAAAGCAGAGATAGGAATATTCTAGAGATATTTAAACATTAGCGCGTAGGACTAAGTCGGATTAAGAGACAGGGAGAAATCATGGAAGACTTTAGGACTTTAGGACTTGAGTCACTCAGTGTCCTTCTCCCCTCATCCTTATCCAAAAAAAATAAAGAAGAAGAAAAGAAGAACCACCGATATTATGAGAAGATGGTGAGGTAATGAGATTATAATATTAAATGAAACAAAGGAGAGACAAACCAGAAGAAAGATGAAGAGTTGGTAAAGAATTGGACACTTATAGAACTTCCAGTAGACACTTGGATAATGAAGCTATAGCTCACTAAATAGGTTTGGGAGTAGCCAGATTGTTTAAGCTATGGAAGTGGAGGAAGCAACTCAGGGTTGAAGGTGTACAGAGAAAAGAAGGTGGAGGATGAAACCCTGAGATGTAGATAAGAAAATGTACATAAAAGCCTTACATTAAATAAATATCTTGATATCATTAATAAGTTGACTACAGAAGGGGAACCTGCTAATATATGTTAAACGTATACTATAAGGCTAGAACATGCTTAGTACTTTAATAAACTTATTTGGTTTGATCATCACAAAGCTCTTGTGAGATAAGTAACATTTACCTCTACTTATCAATGAAGACTCTGGCTCAAAGAAAGGCTAAGAAATTTGGCCAAGTCACATGACCAATGACAGGTAAGACTGAAGTCACATCTAGATTTTCCAAGTTCACAATTCACACCTTAAACCACATCAAGCTGCTGAACCGCTTCCAAGAACCACAGTCCTAACAGAATGCATTCTCTCCATCTCTGCTTTTCTCTCCATCTCTGCCCAAAAGACCAGCAAAAAGTGAGTTTTGTATTAAAAGTATACAAAACAAGTATGTCTGGTAATCACTACTTGTTTTAAAAATAAGAGAAAAAAATTAAAATATGGAAAAGAAAAATAATTTATTATTGTTCCAAATACATAATATTTTATATATCTATATATTTATCTCCAAATGCACACTATGTAATTATGTCTAAACTAATTTATAAAGAAGACATTACCATCCCTTTCAATAGGTAATAAAACAGGCTGAAATAGTTTTCAGTAACTTTCTTAAGGGTACATAGATTAAAGAATAAGACAAAGTACCACATGACCAAAGCTCAGGGTTATTACGCTGTAATATCCTTTAACAATATTTTTGTAAATTCACCAACAGATGAACAAAATAGAGCTACAACCATCAACATAGATGGAGCTTGCATGCTTAATGCTGAGGAAAAAAAGTGCAGAACTCATATATCATAATTCCAATTACATAAAATTTAAAAATAAGCAAATGGTATGATATTATATTTTGCCTAAAGGTATATGTAAATAAGATACATGAAAATTAAGGCCTGGATATAAATTCCATAATCTGGATTGTACTTACTTCTGGGGAGAGGAGGAAGGGTATTATTGGGAAGGAGGGTATAGAGAATTTTATTTGCATATATTTATATTTATTAAGCTGGTAGTGGGCACACATCTTTCAGTTAAATAAAGAAGAAAATATCTGTAGGGAACAGGTATCCCAACATGTCCCAAAATTTGATAGATTTGTACATTGTCCATACAAAATTAAAGAATTCTTAGTTCCATTAATATACCCAACATTTTCTCAATATTTCAGTTAGCATATAGAGCTTAATATACCAAAATGATTTCCAAGGTCTCATACAAATCACCCAACTGTAGTTTAACCTGCATATAAAATGAACCTAATAAGATTTCTGCTAATGGTTACAGATATAATTGAAAAATATAACAAAGTTTTTTAAGTCTATGAAGTTTTTTAAGTCTAAATAATTATAATAATCCCTATTTAATTGTACTTACTTTTAGAGAAGCAGTTTTCCTTTTTAAGGGACTAAATACTCTTGGAAGAAGACCTATTTAACTTCAAGTCAGAGATACCAGCAACCAGTTCTATCCCATGAGATTCACTGAACACCTCTGGGAATATGCCAGTATGTATCTCTAGATACACATTAGAAAAGAATTTTACAAGTTTAATCCTGCTTCTTTTTTCTAGTAACAAATTTAAATATTTTCAAAATAGTCTGGTCTAAATAAATATCAAGTCTCAAGGCAATTTAGATTTACTTCATTATGTCTCAATTTCTTTTATTCAAGAAAAGTGTGTACTCTCTTAGGTCTTTAAGAGTTGTGAGCTTTTGAAAAGAATGACTTGACCAGTAAGTAACTCCTTTAAGAAGGTTTAGAAAAATAAGGTTTACTGTATGAATTCACAAATGAATAAATGTCAACAATAAAATAAATCATACATTCACTACAATACTTGATTAAACCATTAAAAACACAGACTCCTTTTATGGACTTTATACAAGTTTTAGCCTCACTATCACTAAAAAGTACTTAATTAAAAACTTCTAAATAGATGTATTTTAAAAATGACCACATCATGATTATATTGCAGAAGTTTACATTGTGTATGTATATGTGGATGTGCATATGTATACAAATATTTTAAATATTTAATGGCAGTATACTATATTTCACATTAGTGTACATGTAACATCATACAACTTGTTGAATTTTCACAAACCGGCACAACTATGTCACCCACACTCGGATCAACACACAATACATTACTAGGAGCCCAGAGTCCCTGTGTTCTCCCTTCCATCCTCCACCACCCACAAAGATAACTATTGTCCTGCAGGCTAACATCCTAGATTAGTTTCACCTGAATTTTTACACAACCTTTAAAAACCAATGTCTAGTGCTGTAGAATTCTCTAGATATAAAATCATTTCAGAAATAAGTTTGGACAGAGGCTTTTATTCACACTCTTTCTATTCTTTTTTGACCATAGGTTCAATGTAAAATGTAACTGTTATACTTTCATTTAATAAGGTAATTTTGTATAAGTTCTTTTTTATATGAATACTTTGCAATGCATTTTATTTTTCTACCAAAACTAGATCTCATAGCAGGATATTAATATTCCAGTAAGTCCTTTTGTAAAATATTGGTTTTCATACAGTCATTGCATAAGGCAATCAACTTTGCTTCTTCATAAGGAGTTTTATCTTTAAACTTGCAACTGTAATTTCCTGGAAAATATTTTATCAGAGACATTTGTCCTATTAATTTGAAGAGGCACTCATAAAGTATCTAAAAATATAACTAATATTTTAGTTGTAGGGAGTGGGTATTGGGATCTTCATGAAAAAAGTGACACTTCACTGAAATACACGAGTTTAAATTAAAAATAGATGATTGATTGAACATAGGGATTGAAAGTCTTAATTTAAATATAAGAATAACATATGATCTAGACTGACCGTTGGCACAAAACTGTCAGATGCAAAACTCTTATCTAGCATATGACCCAGTAAAAATTATGTTTGAAAAATAATCCAAATAAACAATACAAAGAAAAACAAGTATATGAAATAGAAGGGAAAAAAACTGGCTTGGGGCATGCAGGTATAAATGCAAAAGCACCTTTTTTCCAGTCCAGTTAACATGACTTGGGCCCTTTTTTTTTCCGAAAAATATTAATTGACATGGGAAATATTCACTGACATGGGCTATAGGTCAAAATCTAACTTAGAATCAGTGGTCTGTTGGAGCCAGCCCAGTGTTAGAGACCATTTTAAATTTCAGGATTTTGCAAGACAGTTGTTAAAAACAGTCATCATTAATAAAAATGATATAAACTGTACCTTATGTACTTACATAACTTGACAGATAATGTATACTGAATTTAAATTTATATCTCCATCCAAAATTTATTTTCTGAACTCCGGACCCATCAGCCTACTTTTGTACTTGATGTTTATCTCAGGCAGTTCACAAATGAACTCGACTTCCTTTCTCTAAATTTGGTTTTCCTTTTTCTCCTCTGTGCTAGGAAATGGTACTATCATCTACTAATCTACTCATTCCAGAAACTGAGATATCACCTTTTTACTTGAAAGATTATCTATATGCTGATGAACTCAAATTTTGTCTCTAGGCAAGAAATCTTTTCTGAAATTCAACACATCAGCTTCATAGTTCTACTTGGTTATATCTCACTCTTAGATAACTGAATTCCCAATATTTCCCCCAAATCTGATCATCTCCAGTCCTTCCTATCCTAGTAAATGACATCACCCTACACCATCCTATTTATGCTTAAAGCCTACAGCTTCAACCCTCTTTTCTACTGCCTAATTATATACTGTATCCATCTACTTTTTCCTGTCTTTATTGTTAATAGCAAAGTTCAAGCTATCATCATCTCTCAGACTATTGAAACAGTCTTATAGATGAGCTCCCCATATCTACTCTGCTGCTGTCTAATCCATACAAAATACATAGTGAGATCATCTAAAACGATATGTTAAAAATGTCAATGTCATCATATTGTTTACTGGCATAAAAGTGTTCAGTGTTTTCCTGAGCTACAATTAAGATAATATTCAAAATCTTCAACATAGTATATAATGTCCTGTTGGTTTCTAGCCAACCCTACAGCTTCATCGTGTTCTCTTTTCCCCTTTCTTCACTGTATTCTAGCAACTCTGGCCAACTCCTTGGTTTTCCTAACTTTAAGACTATTCTTCCTCTGTCAGGAATTTTTTTCCCAAATATTTGCTTGGCTAACTGACTTGTCTTTCAGGCTGTATATTCTACCTTACCAATTTGCAAACTTGGATACTTCCTTCTGTAATTCATTCTTGCAATACTCAGTAACTTTCCTTTATAGCTGATCAAAATTATAATTAAAAACACACTTTTGGGGGAAGGCGGAAGATGGCGGAAGAGTAAGACGCGGAGATCACCTTCCTCCCCACAGATACACCAGAAATACATCTACACGTGGAACAACTCCTACAGAACACCTACTGAAGGCTGGCAGAAGACCTCAGACCTCCCAAAAGGCAAGAAACTCCCCACGTACCTGGGTAGGGCAAAAGAAAAAACAGAGACAAAATAATAGGGACGGCACCTGCACCAGTGGGAGGGAGCTGTGAAGGAGGAAAAGTTTCCACACACTAGGAAGCCCCTTCGCGGGCGGAGACTGCGGGAGGCGGAGGGGGGAGCTTCGAAGCCGCGGAGGAGTGCACAGCAACGGGTGCGGAGGGCAAAGCGGGGAGATTCCCGCACAGAGGATCGGTGCCGACCGGCACTCACCAGCCCGAGAGGCTTGTCTGCTCACCCGCCGGGGCGGGTGGGGCTGCGAGCTGAGGCCGGAGCGCAGGGAGAGGACTGGGGTTGGCGGCTTGAACATAGCCTGAAGGGGTTAGTGCACCACAGCTAGCCGGGAGGGAGTCCAGGGAAAAGCCTGCACGGGCAGAAGAGGCAGGAGACTTTTCCTTCCCTCTTTGTTTCCTGGGGCGTGAGGAGAGGGGTTTAAGAACGCTGCTTAAAGGAACTCCAGAGACGGGCGCGAGCCGCGGCTAAAAGCGCGAACCCCAGAGACGGGCGCGAGCCACGGCTGAAAGCGCGGACCCCAGAGATGGGCGCGAGCCGCGGCTGAAAGCGCGGAATCCAGAGACGGGCGCGAGCCGCGGCTGAAAGCGCGGAATTCAGAGACGGGCGCAAGCCGCGGCTAAAAGCGCGGACCCCAGAGGCGGGCGGGAGACGTTAAGGCTGCTGCTGCCGCCACCGAGGGGCCTGTGTGCGAGCACAGGTCACTCTCCACACCCCTCTTCCGCGGAGCCTGTGCAGCCCGCCACTGCCGGGTTCCCGGGATCCAGGGACAACTTCCCCGGGAGAGCGCACAGCGCGCCTCAGGCTGGTGCAAAGTCACGCCGGCCTTTGCCACCGCAGGCCCGCCCCGCACTCTGTGCCCCTCCGTCCCCGCCGGCCTGAGTGCGCCAGAGCCCCCAATCAGCGGCTCTTTTAACCCCATCCTGTCTGAGCAAAAAACAGACGCCCTCCAGCGATCTACACGCAGTGGCAGGGCCAAATCCAAAGCTTAGCCCTGGGAGCTGTGAGAACAAAGAAAAGAAAGGGAAATCCCTCCCAGCAGCCTCAGAAGCAGCGGATTAAAGCTCCACAATCAACTTGATGTACCTGCATCTGTGGAATACCTGAATAGACAACCAATCATCCCAAATTAAGGAAGTGGACTTTAGGAGCAAGATCTATGATTTTTTCCCCTTTCCTCTTTTTGTGAATGTGTATGTGTATGCTTCTGTGTGAGATCTTGTCTGTATAGTCTTGCTTCTACCATTTGTCCTAGGGTTCTATCCGTCCATGTTATTTTTTTAATTTTTTTTCTTAATAATTAATTTTAATAACCTTATTATACTTTACCTTCGTTCTTTCTTTCTTTCTTTCCGTCCTTCCTTCCCTCCTTTAGACAACGAATCATCCCAAATTGAGGAGGTGGTCTCTGACAGCAAGATTTAGGATTTTTCCCCATTTACCTCTTTTAGTGAGGGTGTAAGTGTATGCTTCTGTGTAAGATTTTGTCTGTATAGCTTTGCTTCCAACATTTGTCCTAAGGTTCTTTCCGTCCCTTTTTTTTTTTTCTAAATAAGAAGTTTTTAATTCAATAACTTTATTATACTTTATTTTATTTTTACTGTATCTTCTTTCTTTCTGTCTTTTTTCCTTCTTTCCCTCCTTCCTTCCTTCCTCCCTCCCTCCCTCCCTCCTTTCTTTCCTTCTTGCCTTCTTGCCTTCTTTGCTTCTTTCTTTCTTTCTTCCTTCCTTCCTACCCTCCTTTCCTTCTTTCTTTCCTCATACTTCTACTAATTCCCTCTACTTTTTCTCCCTTTTATCCTGAGCCTGTGGATGAAAAGCTTTTGGTGCTCCAGCCAGGAGGCAGGGCTCTGCCTCTGAGGTAGGACAGCCAACTTCAGGACACTGATCAACAAGAGACCTCCCAGCTCCACATAATATCAAACGGCGAAAATCTCCAGAGACCTCCATCTTAACACCAGCACCCAGCTTCACTCAACGACCAGCAAGCCACAGTGCTGGAAAACCTATGCCAAACAACTAGCAAAACAGGAACACAACCCCACCCATTAGCAGAGAGGCTGCCTAAAATCATAATAAGGCCACAGACGCCCCCAAACACACCACCAGATGTGAACCTGCCCACTAGAGAGACAAGATCCAGCCTCATCCACCACAACACAGGCACTAGCCCCCTCCACCAGGAAGCCTACACAACCCACTGAACCAACCTTAGCCACTGGAGACAGACATCAAAAACAGGAGGAACTACAAACCTGCAGCCTGCAAAAAGGAGACCCCAAACACAGTAAGATAAGCAAAATGAGAAGACAGAAAAACACACAGCAGATAAAGGAGCAAGATAAAAATGCACCAGACCTAACAAATGAAGAGGAAATAGGCAGTCTACCTGAAAGAGAATTCAGAATAATGATAGTAAGGTTGATCCGAAATCTTGGAGATAGAATGGACAATAGATTGGACAAAATGCAAGAATCAGTTAACAAGGACCTAGAAGAACTAAAGATGAAACAAGCAATGATGAACAACACAATAAATGAAATTAAAAGCACTCTAGATGGGATCAATAGCAGAATAACTGAGGCAGAAGAACGGATAAGTGACCTGGAAGATAAAATAGTGGAAATAACTACTGCAGAGCAGAATAAAGAAAAAAGAATGAAAAGAACTGAGGACAGTCTCAGAGACCTCTGGGACAACATTAAACGCACCAACATTCGAATTATAGGGGTTCCAGAAGAAGAAGAGAAAAAGAAAGGGACTGAGAAAATATTTGAAGAGATTATAGTTGAAAACTTCCCTAATATGGGAAAGGAAATAGTTAATCAAGTCCAGGAAGCACAGAGAGTCCCATACAAGATAAATACAAGGAGAAATACGCCAAGACACATATTAATCAAACTGTCAAAAATTAAATACAAAGAAAGCATATTAAAAGCAGCAAGGGAAAAACAACAAATAACACATAAGGGAATCCCCATAAGGTTAACAGCTGATCTCTCAGCAGAAACCCTACAAGCCAGAAGGGAGTGGCAGGACATACTGAAAGTGATGAAGGAGAAAAACCTGCAGCCAAGACTACTCTACCCAGCAAGGATCTCATTCAGATTTGATGGAGAAATTAAAACCTTTACAGACAAGCAAAAGCTGAGAGAGTTCAGCACCACCAAACCAGCTTTACAACAAATGCTAAAGGATCTTCTCTAGGCAAGAAACACAAGAGAAGGAAAAGACCTATAATAATGAACCCAAAACAATTTAGAAAATGGGAATAGGAACATACATATCGATAATTACCTTAAATGTAAATGGACTAAATGCTCCCACCAAAAGACACAGATTAGCTGAATGGATACAAAAACAAGACCCTTATATATGCTGTCTACAAGAGACCCACTTCAGACCTAGAGACACATACAGACTGAAAGTAAGGGGATGGAAAAAGATATTCCATGCAAATGGAAACCAAAAGAAAGCTGGAGTAGCAATTCTCATATCAGACAAAATAGACTTTAAAATAAGGACTATTAAAAGAGACAAAGAAGGACACTACATAATGATCAAGGGATCGATCCAAGAAGAAGATATAACAATTGTAAATATTTATGCACCCAACATAGGAGCACCTCAATACATAAGGCAAATACTGACAACCATAAAAGGGGAAATCGACAGTAACACATTCATAGTAGGGGACTTAAACACCCCACTTTCACCCATGGACAGATCATCCAAAATGAAAATAAATAAGGAAACACAAGCTTTAAATGATACATTAAACAAGATGGACTTAATTGATATTTATAGGACACTCCATCCAAAAACAACAGAATACACATTTTTCTCAAGTGCTCATGGAACATTCTCCAGGATAGATCATATCTTAGGTCACAAATCAAGCCTTGGTAAATTTAAGAAAATTGAAACTGTATCAAGTATCTTTTCTGACCACAACACCATGAGACTAGATATCAATTACAGGAAAAGATCTGTAAAAAATACAAACACATGGAGGCTAAACAATACACTACTTAATAATGAAGTGATCACTGAAGAAATCAAAGAGGAAATCAAAAAATACCTAGAAACAAATGACAATGGAGATACAACGACCCAAAACCTGTGGGATGCAGCAAAAGCAGTTCTAAGGGGGAAGTTTATAGCAATACAAGCCCACCTTAAGAAGCAGGAAACATCTCGAATAAACAACCTAACCTTGCACCTCAAGCAATTAGAGAAAGAAGAACAAAAAAACCCCAAAGTTAGCAGAAGGAAAGAAATCATAAAAATCAGATCAGAAATAAATGAAAAAGAAATGAAGGAAACAATAGCAAAGATCAATAAAACTAAAAGCTGGTTCTTTGAGAAGATAAACAAAATAGATAAACCACTAGCCAGACTCATCAAGAAAAAAAGGGAGAAGACTCAAATCAATAGAATTAGAAATGAAAAAGGAGAGGTAACAACTGACACTGCAGAGATAAAAGAGATCATGAGAGATTACTACAAGCAACTCTATGCCAATAAAATGGACAATCTGGAAGAAATGGACAAATTCTTAGAAATGCACAACCTGCCAAGACTGAATCAGGAAGAAATAGAAAATATGAACAGACCAATCACAAGCACTGAAATTGAAACTGTGATTAAAAATCTTCCAACAAAGAAAAGCCCAGGACCAGATGGCTTCACAGGCGAATTCTATCAAACATTTAGAGAAGAGCTAACACCTATCCTTCTCAAACTCTTCCAAAATATAGCAGAGGGAGGAACACTCCCTAACTCCTTCTACGAGGCCACCATCACCTTGATACCAAAACCAGACAAGGATGTCACAAAGAAAGAAAACTACAGGCCAATATCACTGATGAACATAGATGCAAAAATCCTCAACAAAATACTAGCAAACAGAATCCAACAGCACATTAAAAGGATCATACACCATGATCAAGTGGGGTTTATTCCAGGAATGCAAGGATTCTTCAATATACGCAAATCTATCAATGTGATAAACCATATTAACAAATTGAAGGAGAAAAACCATATGATCATCTCAATAGATGCAGAGAAAGCTTTTGACAAAATTCAACACCCATTTATGATAAAAACCCTGCAGAAAGTAGGCATAGAGGGAACTTTCCTCAACATAATAAAGGCCATATATGACAAGCCCACAGCAAACATCATCCTCAATGGTGAAAAACTGAAAGCATTTCCACTAAGATCAGGAACAAGACAAGGTTGCCCACTCTCACCACTATTATTCAACATTGTTTTGGAAGTTTTAGCCACAGCAATCAGAGAAGAAAAGGAAATAAAAGGAATCCAAATTGGAAAAGAAGAAGTAAAGCTGTCACTGTTTGCAGATGATATGATCCTATACATAGAGAACCCTAAAGATGCTACCAGAAAACTACTAGAGCTAATCAATGAATTTGGTAAAGTGGCAGGATACAAAATTAATGCACAGAAATCTCTGGCATTCCTATATACTAATGATGAAAAATCTGAAAGTGAAATCAAGAAAACACTCCCATTTACCATTGCAACAAAAAGAATAAAATATCTAGGAATAAACCTACCTAAGGAGACAAAAGACCTGTATGCAGAAAATTATAAGACACTGATGAAAGAAATTAAAGATGATATAAATAGATGGAGAGATATACCATGTTCTTGGATTGGAAGAATCAACATTGTGAAAATGACTCTACTACCCAAAGCAATCTATAGATTCAATGCAATTCCTATCAAACTACCACTGGCATTTTTCACAGAACTAGAACAAAAAATTTCACAATTTGTATGGAAACACAAAAGACCCCGAATAGCCAAAGCAATCTTGAGAACGAAAGAAGGAACTGGAGGAATCAGGCTCCCTGACTTCAGACTATACTACAAAGCTACAGTCATCAAGACGGTATGGTACTGGCACAAAAACAGAAATATAGATCAATGGAACAGGATAGAAAGCCCAGAGATAAACCCATGCACATATGGACACCTTATCTATGATAAAGGTGGCAGTAATGTACAATGGAGAAAGGACAGCCTCTTCAATAAGTGGTGCTGGGAAAACTGGACAGGTACATGTAAAAGTATGGGATTAGATCACTCCCTAACACCATACACAAAAATAAGCTCAAAATGGATTAAAGACCTAAATGTAAGGCCAGAAACTATCAAACTCTTAGAGGAAAACATAGGCAGAACACTCTATGACATAAATCAAAGCAAGATCCTTTCTGACCCACCTCCTAGAGTAATGGGAATAAAAACAAAAATAAACAAATGGGACCTAATGAAACTTCAAAGCTTTTGCACAGCAAAGGAAACCATAAACAAGACCAAAAGACAACCCTCAGAATGGGAGAAAATATTTGCAAATGAAGCAACCGACAAAGGATTAATCTCCAAAATTTACAAGCAGCTCATGCAGCTCAATAACAAGAAAACAAACAACCCAATCCAAAAATGGGCAGAAGACCTAAATAGACATTTCTCCAAAGAAGATATACAGACTGCCAACAAACACATGAAAGAATGCTCAACATCACTAATCATTAGAGAAATGCAAATCAAAACTACAATGAGATATCATCTCACACCAGTCAGAATGGCCATCATCAAAAAATCTAGAAACAATAAATGCTGGAGAGGGTGTGGAGAAAAGGGAACCCTCTTACACTGTTGGTGGGAATGTAAATTGATACAGCCACTGTGGAGAACAGTATGGAGGTTCCTTAAAAAGCTACAAATAGAACTACCATATGACCCAGCAATCCCACTACTGGGCATATACCCTGAGAAAACCATAATTCAAAAAGAGACATGTACCAAAATGTTCATTGCAGCTCTATTTACAATAGCCCGGAGATGCAAACAACCTAAGTGCCCGTCATCGGATGAATGGATAAAGAAGATGTGGCACATATATACAATGGAATATTACTCAGCCATAAAAAGAAACGAAATTGAGCTATTTGTAATGAGGTGGATAGACCTAGAGTCTGTCATACAGAGTGAAGTAAGTCAGAAAGAAAAAGACAAATACCGTATGCTAACACATATATATGGAATTTAAGAAAAAAAATGTCATGAAAAACCTAGGGGTAAAGCAGGAATAAAAACGCAGACCTCTTAGAGAACGGACTTGAGGTTATGGGGAGGGGGAAGGGTGAGCTGTGACAGGGCGAGAGAGAGTCATGGGCATATACACACTAACAAACGCAGTAAGGTAGATAGCTAGTGGGAAGCAGCCGCATGGCACAGGGATAATTGCTCGGTGCTTTGTGACAGCCTGGAGGGGTGGGATGGGGAGGGTGGGAGGGAGGGAGACGCAACAGGGAAGACATATGGGAACATATGTTTATGTATGACTGATTCACTTTGTTATAAAGCAGAAACTAACACACCATTGTAAAGCAATTATACCCCAATAAAGATGTAAAAAAATAAAAAAATAAAAAAAAACACACTTTTATAATTGTTTAGTTAATGTCTAACTCTTCCACTATAATATAATTTTCACTACAGCAAAGATCATATTTGTTTCATTTACCTTTCATTTATCACAGGTATGATGTGCATCATTGTGATTATTACACAAGGTACTAAGTATGTGCTGAATGCATGGAAGACTGAATCAATACACAGTGTGTGCTTATATTAGAGGGTCTGATTCTTTAAGTTTGAATTATCAGGCATTATGATAGAGTTGAAAAGATAGAACTGATCTGCTTGCCTTTGAATAAATGTTTCATTTATTTTAGATCTTTGGCTAAGAGTTCTTGTGTATTAAGCTTCTTTCTAAAAATCTGCACCACTTATCTCTGTCCCAAGATTTTGACTCCCTAGCTTGTCAAACTTGTACCAGTCAGTAGACTGACCTGTTGTTACTCATACTGGACATTCTGCTCTGATTTTGTGTCCAAACTCATTTATCCTTAAGTGGAGAAGTTTTATTATCTCCACAACCTCACCTATGCCCTGACCTACTTGAATTCTCTGTTGTCTTATATACCCACTTCGGTTCAGCCTAAAACAGAACACTGATTAACTTCTATTAATTCTAACAACTTTAGCTGTTGTTTTAACTTTACTTTCTCTAGGGAGATTCTCTTCAGCCCTTTGATAATTTTCTTAGCTGGCTCCTAAATTTCTAGTAGTTTAAGGCTGATGTGTTCAAATTTGGTGTGGCGATAACTGCCAGAGATGTTGAAAGAGCCTTGATGGCTTTAACTTATCTAACTTATGGTTTTCAGGGTGTCATCTATTTCTGTACTCTCACTGATTAAGCTTTTTCCTTCTTCATTAAAACTGGGAAAGCCCTAGTTGCTGAAGATGCTTATTAATAATATTTTTCAATTTAATAAGTTCACAAGTATTGCTTAACAGTAGAGAATGTTGCCTAAACAAAGAAAAATAAAAGAGTATTTTTTTCTCCTAACTTGCATTGTTCATTTTTTCAAATATATTTTTCTTGCCTTCCCAATGTGTTGTAAAGAGAGAGGTGGTGGATCTAATAGTTGAAAATATAAGCTTTAATTTCTTACACTTGTAGTTTAGTATCGTGTTTTACATTTACTTACTGTTTGTCCATAACCAAGTTACTTAAGCCCTTTAAATCTCAATATTTTTATTTGCTAAATGAAATAACAATAATAATGCCTCCATAATAGGAATACTGTGAGATTTAATTAAATGAAAGAACATGAAAAAAACTTACCTCATATAGCACTTCAACATAGTGAGTGTTAAAAGTTGTTAGTTACTTTTATCGCATAAACTCCCTGCAATCTATCACCATGCTTTATATTTCTGATAATGGGCATCTAACACAGAGCTTACATAAAATAGGTTATGACAAATGCTTATTGATTGATTGATAAATTCAACCAGATTTTCTTTCTGAGTCTTTCTTTTTTATCAGATTTTAATGACTCAGAAGATGCTATCTCAGGAAAAGGCCATCACTCAGATTTGAAAGAGAGATTAAAAGCTAGTTTACAGGAAACAAAAGCTAAAAGTGTTCAGCACCACTAAATAGGCCTTACAAGAAATGTTAAAGGGACTTCCCTAAGCAGAGAAGACAAGACTACAACTAGAAATATAAAAATTTTGAAAGGAAAAATCTCATTGGTAAAGGCAAATATACAGTAAATGTAGTAAGTAAACCCCTTTAAAGCTAGTTCAAAACTTAAAAGACAAAAGTAGTAAAATCAACTATAGCGACAATAAGTAAAGGGATATAGAAAACAAAAAGATGTAGAATATGATGTCAAAAACATTAAATATGGAGTGGGTAGTAGAAATGCAGGGTTATTAGATGCATTTGAACTTTAGGGATCATCAACTTAAAATAATCATGTATACACATATATAGGTTAGTATATGTAAATCTCATGATAACCAAAACCCAAAAATCTGCAATAAATACACTCACAAAAAAGAGAAAGGAATCCAAATGTAACACTAGAACAATCATCAGATCACAGGGGAAGAAAGAAAAGAAAAGAACTACAAAAATAAGCCCAAAACAATTAACAAATGGCAATAAGTACATACCTATCAATAATTACATTAAGTGTAAATGGACTAAATCCTCCAGTCAAAAGACATAAACTGGCTGAACGGATTAAAAAAACAAGATCTATATATATGCTGCCTATAAGAAACTTACTTCAGATCTAAAGACACACAGACTGAAAAGGAGAGAATGGAAAAAGGAATTCCATGCAAATGGAAATGAAAATAAGCTGGAGTAACAATACTCATATCAGACAAAGTAGACTTTAAAACATAGAATGTAGCAAGAGGCAAAGAAGGATATTATATAATGCTAAAGGGATCGATCAAAAGAAGATAAAATAATTATAAATATATATGCACCCTACATCGAAGTATCTAAATACATAAAGTAAATATTAGAAACCATAAAGAAAGAAACTGACAGTAATAAAATAGGGGACTTTAACACCCCACTTCCATCCTTGGGGAGATCATTCAGAAAGAAAATCAATAAGGAAACAGTGACCTTAAATGACACATTAGGTTATGCAGCCTTGACAGATATATAAAGAACACTCTATCCAATAGCAAGCAGAATACACATTCTTTTCAAGGGCACATGAAATATTCCCCAGGAGAGATCACATGCTACACCATGAAACAAGGCTCAATAAATTTAAGAAGACTGAAATCATATCAAGCACATTTTCCAGCCATAAAATGCTATCAGAACAGAAATAAGCTACAGGGAAAAACTTACAAAAAACACAAACATGGGGAGGGTAAACAATATGCTACTAAACAACAGAATAAATCAAAGAGAAAGTCAAAAGATACCTGGAGACCAATGAAAATGAAAACACAATGATCCAAAATCTATGGGATGCAGTAAAAGTAGCTCACAGAGGAAAGTTTATAGTGATACAAACCCACCTCAGGAAACAAGAAAAATTTCAAGTAAACAGCATAACCTTACAGCTAAAGGAACCAGAAAAAGAAGAACAAACAAAACCCAAAGTTAGTAGAAGAAAAGAAATAATAAAGATCAGAACAGAAATAAAGAAATAGAGACCATAAAAACAGTAAATATTAATGAAACAAAGAGCTATTTCTTTGAAAAGATAAGAAACAAAAGTGATAAACCTTTAGCCAGACACATCAAATAGAGAGAGAAAGAGAAGATGTAAATAAAATCAGAAATGAAAAATGAGAAATTATAGCCAACATCACAGAAATACAAGAGATCATGAGATAATACTACAAACAATTATACAACAATAAAATGGATAACCAAGAAAAACTGGACAAATACCTAGATATCAGATCATTTACCAGTAATGAAATTGAATCAGTAGTTAAAAAAAAAAACAAAATAAAAACCTCCCAACAAACAAAAGTCCAGGACAGCTTCACAGTTGAATTCTACTAAACATTTAAAAAAGGACTAATGCCTGTCCTTCTCAAACTATTCCAATATATTGAAGGAGGGATGCTTCCAAACTCATTCTGAGGCCAGAATCATCCTGGTACCAAAACCAGCAAAAACACTATAAAAATAGAAAATTAAAGGCCAATATCACTGATGAACATAGATACAAAAATCCTCAATGAAATATTAGCAAACTGAACCCAACAATATATTAAAAGGATCATACACAATGATCAAGTGGGTTTTATCCCAGAATTCAGGAATGGTTCAATATCCACAAATTAGTCAATGTGATACATGAAGGATAAAAATCATACGGTTATCTCAATAGATGCAGAAAAAGCTTTTGACAAAATTCAACATCTATTTATGATGAAAACCTCTCAACAAATTGTGTGTGGAGGGAACATACCATATAATAAAGGCCCTATATGGCAAACCTAAAGCCAGCATCATATTCAATGATGAAAAGCTGAAGCATTTCCTCTAAGATCAAGAACAAGACAGGGATATTCACTCTCACCACTTTTATTCAAAATAGTATTGAAGCCAAGACTACTCTACCCAGCAAGGATCTCATTCAGATTTGATGGAGAAATTAAAACCTTTACAGACAAGCAAAAGCTGAGAGAGTTCAGCACCACCAAACCAGCTTTACAACAAATGCTAAAGGATCTTCTCTAGGCAAGAAACACAAGAGAAGGAAAAGACCTATAATAATGAACCCAAAACAATTTAGAAAATGGGAATAGGAACATACATATCGATAATTACCTTAAATGTAAATGGACTAAATGCTCCCACCAAAAGACACAGATTAGCTGAATGGATACAAAAACAAGACCCTTATATATGCTGTCTACAAGAGACCCACTTCAGACCTAGAGACACATACAGACTGAAAGTAAGGGGATGGAAAAAGATATTCCATGCAAATGGAAACCAAAAGAAAGCTGGAGTAGCAATTCTCATATCAGACAAAATAGATTTTAAAATAAGGACTATTAAAAGAGACAAAGAAGGACACTACATAATGATCAAGGGATCGATCCAAGAAGAAGATATAACAATTGTAAATATTTATGTACCCAACATAGGAGCACCTCAATACATAAAGCAAATACTAACAGCCATAAAAGGGGAAATCGACAGTAACACATTCATAGTAGGGGACTTAAACACCCCACTTTCACCCATGGACAGATCATCCAAAATGAAAATAAATAAGGAAACACAAGCTTTAAATGATACATTAAACAAGATGGACTTAATTGATATTTATAGGACACTCCATCCAAAAACAACAGAATACACATTTTTCTCAAGTGCTCATGGAACATTCTCCAGGATAGATCATATCTTAGGTTACAAATCAAGCCTTGGTAAATTTAAGAAAATTGAAATTGTATCAAGTATCTTTTCTGACCACAACGCCATGAGACTAGATATCAATTACAGGAAAAGATCTGTAAAAAATACAAACACATGGAGGCTAAATAATACACTACTTAATAATGAAGTGATCACTGAAGAAATCAAAGAGGAAATCAAAAAATACCTAAAAACAAATGACAATGGAGACACAACGACCCAAAACCTGTGGGATGCAGCAAAAGCAGTTCTAAGGGGGAAGTTTATAGCAATACAAGCCCACCTTAAGAAGCAGGAAACATCGCGAATAAACAACCTAACCTTGCACCTCAAGCAATTAGAGAAAGAAGAACAAAAAAACCCCAAAGCTAGCAGAAGGAAAGAAATCATAAAAATCAGATCAGAAATAAATGAAAAAGAAATGAAGGAAACAATAGCAAAGATCAATAAAACTAAAAGCTGGTTCTTTGAGAAGATAAACAAAATAGATAAACCACTAGCCAGACTCATCAAGAAAAAAAGGGAGAAGACTCAAATCAATAGAATTAGAAATGAAAAAGGAGAGGTAACAACTGACACTGCAGAAATAAAAGAGATCATGAGAGATTACTACAAGCAACTCTATACCAATAAAATGGACAATCTGGAAGAAATGGACAAATTCTTAGAAATGCACAACCTGCCAAGACTGAATCAGGAAGAAATAGAAAATATGAACAGACCAATCACAAGCACTGAAATTGAAACTGTGATTAAAAATCTTCCAAAGAAAAGCCCAGGACCAGATGGCTTCACAGGCGAATTCTATCAAACATTTAGAGAAGAGCTAACACCTATCCTTCTCAAACTCTTCCAAAATATAGCAGAGGGAGGAACACTCCCAAACTCCTTCTACGAGGCCACCATCACCTTGATACCAAAACCAGACAAGGATGTCACAAAGAAAGAAAACTACAGGCCAATATCACTGATGAACATAGATGCAAAAATCCTCAACAAAATACTAGCAAACAGAATCCAACAGCACATTAAAAGGATCATACACCATGATCAAGTGGGGTTTATTCCAGGAATGCAAGGATTCTTCAATATACGCAAATCTATCAATGTGATAAACCATATTAACAAACTGAAGGAGAAAAACCATATGATCATCTCAATAGATGCAGAGAAAGCTTTTGACAAAATTCAACACCCATTTATTATAAAAACCCTGTAGAAAGTAGGCATAGAGGGAACTTTCCTCAACATAATAAAGGCTATATATGACAAGCCCACAGCAAACATCATCCTCAATGGTGAAAAACTGAAAGCATTTCCACTAAGATCAGGAACGAGACAAGGTTGCCCACTCTCACCACTCTTATTCAACATAGTTTTGGAAGTTTTAGCCACAGCAATCAGAGAAGAAAAGGAAATAAAAGGAATCCAAATCAGAAAAGAAGAAGTAAAGCTGTCACTGTTTGCAGACGACATGATCCTATACATAGAGAACCCTAAAGATGCTACCAGAAAACTACTAGAGCTAATCAATGAATTTGGTAAAGTGGCAGGATACAAAATTAATGCACAGAAATCTCTGGCATTCCTATATATTAATGATGAAAAATCTGAAAGTGAAATCAAGAAAACACTCCCATTTACCATTGCAACAAAAAGAATAAAATATCTAGGAATAAACCTACCTAAGGAGACAAAAGACCTGTATGCAGAAAATTATAAGACACTGATGAAAGAAATTAAAGATGATACAAATAGATGGAGAGATATACCATGTTCTTGGATTGGAAGAATCAACATTGTGAAAATGACTCTACTACCCAAAGCAATCTATAGATTCAATGCAATTCCTATCAAACTACCACTGGCATTTTTCACAGAACTAGAACAAAAAATTTTGCAATTTGTATGGAAACACAAAAGACCCCGAATAGCCAAAGCAATCTTGAGAACGAAAGAAGGAACTGGAGGAATCAGGCTCCCTGACTTCAGATGATACTACAAAGCTACAGTCATCAAGACGGTATGGTACTGGCACAAAAACAGAAAGATAGATCAATGGAACAGGATAGAAAGCCCAGAGATAAACCCATGCACATATGGACACCTTATCTTTGATAAAAGTGGCAGTAATGTACAGAGGAGAAAGGACAGCCTCTTCAATAAGTGGTGCTGGGAAAACTGGACAGGTACATGTAAAAGTATGAGATTAGATCACTCCCTAACACCATACACAAAAATAAGCTCAAAATGGATTAAAGACCTAAATGTAAGGCCAGAAACTATCAAACTCTTAGAGGAAAACATAGGCAGAACGCTCTATGACATAAATCACAGTAAGATCTTTTCTGACCCACCTCCTAGAGTAATGGAAATAAAAACAAAAATAAACAAATGGGACCTAATGAAACTTCAAAGCTTTTGCACAGCAAAGGAAACCATAAACAAGACCAAAAGACAACCCTCAGAATGGGAGAAAATATTTGCAAATGAAGCAACTGACACAGGATTAATCTCCAAAATTTACAAGCAGCTCATGCAGCTCAATAACAAAAAAACAAACAACCCAATCCAAAAATGGGCAGAAGACCTAAATAGACATTTCTCCAAAGAAGATATACAGACTGGCAACAAACACATGAAAGAATGCTCAACATCATTAATCATTAGAGAAATGCAAATCAAAACTACAATGAGATATCATCTCACACCAGTCAGAATGGCCATCATCAAAAAATCTAGAAACAATAAATGCTGGAGAGGGTGTGGAGAAAAAGAAACACTCTTGCACTGCTGGTGGGAATGTGAATTGGTTCAGCCACTATGGAGAATAGTATGGAGGTTCCTTAAAAAACTACAAATAGAACTACCATATGACCCAGCAATCCCAGTACTGGGCATATACCCTGAGAAAACCAAAGTTCAAAAAGAGTCATGTACGAAAATGTTCATTGCAGCTCTATTTACAATAGCCCGGAGATGCAAACAACCTAAGTGCCCATCATCGGATGAATGGATAAAGAAGATGTGGCACATATATACAATGGAATATTACTCAGCCATAAAAAGAAACGAAATTGAGCTATTTGTAATGAGGTGGATATACCTAGAGTCTGTCATACAGAGTGAAGTAAGTCAGAAAGAAAAAGACAAATACCGTATGCTAACACATATATATGGAATTTAAGAAAAAAAATGTCATGAAGAACCTAGGGGTAAGGCAGGAATAAAGATGCAGACCTCCTAGAGAACGGACTTTAGGTTATGGGGAGGGGGAAGGGTGAGCTGTGACAGGGCGAGAGAGAGTCATGGACATATACACACTAACAAACGCAGTAAGGTAGATAGCTAGTGGGAAGCAGCCGCATGGCACAGGGCTATTGGTTCGGTGCTTTGTGACAGCCTGGAGGGGTGGGATAGGGAGGGTGGGAGGGAGGGAGACGCAAGAGGGAAGAGATATGGGAACATATGTATATGTATAACTGATTCACTTTGTTATAAAGCAGAAACTAACACACCATTGTAAAGCAATTGTACCCCAATAAAGATGTTAAAAAAAAAAACACGTCATGAAGATCGTAGGGGCAAGACGGGAATAAAGACACAGACCTACTAGAGAATGGACTTGAGGAAAAAAAAAATAGTATTGAAAATCCTAGCCACACAATCAGAAAAGAAATATAAATAAAAGGAATTCAAGTTGAAAAGGAAGAAGTAAAACTATCACTGTTTACAGATGACATGATATATATATATATAGAGAAAATCCTAAAGATATCACCATAAAACTATTAGAACTAATAAATTATTAATTAAAGTTGCAGGATAAAAAATAACGTACAGAATTCTGTTGTGTTTCTATACACTGACAACAAACTATCAGAGAAATTTAAAAACAATCCCACTTACCATCACATCAAAAACAATAAAACACCCAGGAATAAATTTAAGGAGGTAAAAGACCTGTACTCAGAAAACTATAAGAGGGTGATGAAAGAAACTGAAGGTGACACAAATGATTGGATAGATATATTATGCTCATTGGAAGAATTAATATTTTAAAAATGACCATACTACCCAAGGCATTCTAAGATCCAGTGAAATCCTTATCAAAATACCAATGACATTTTTCATAGACTAGTACAGATCATTCTAAAATTTTCATGGAAGTACAAATGACCCCAAGTAGCCAAAACAATCTGGCAAAAGAGGAACAAAATTGAAGGTATCACATGCCTTGGTTTCAAACTATACTAGACACATAGGTCAGTGGAACAAAATAGAGAGTGCAGAAATCAACCCACACTTATATGGTCAATTAATCTACCAAAAAGGAGGCAAGAATATACACTGGGGAAAAGATAGGCTGTTCAATAAATGGTGTTGGGACAACTGAACAACTACATGCAAAACAATTAAGCTGGGCTACTTTCTCACAGCATATTAAAAAATAAGCTTAAAATGGATTAGAGTTAAATCCATTCGGTAAGACCTGAAACTATAAAACTCCTAGAAGAAAACATAGGCAGTGTGTTCTTTGACATTGCTCTTAGCAAGAGTTTTTTGGAACGTCTCCTCAGCCAAGGGAAACAAAAGCAAAAATAAACAAAAGGGACCTAATCAAACTAAAATGCTTTTGCATAACAAAGGAAACTGTCAACAAAATGAAAAGGCTGCATATTGAATGGCAAAAATATTTGCAAATGAAATATCTAATAAGTAGTTAATATCCAACACATACAACTAAATATGATAAAGAATAACTACCCTATTAAAGATGAGCAGAAGATCTGAATAGATACTCTTCTAAAGAAGACATGCAGATAGCCAGAAGAAAAATTAAAAGATGCTCAACATCACTAATCATTAGGGAACCACACATCAAAATCACAATAAGATATCACTTCACATTTGCCAGAATAGTTTTTTATCAAAAAGACAGCAAATAACAGCTGTTAGCAAGGATGTGGAGAAAAGGGAACCCTTGTGCACTGTAAGTGGGAAGATAAATTGGTGAAGTCACTTTGGAAAACAGTATGGAGATTATTCAAAACATTAAAAACAGAACTACCATACAACCTATCAATTCCACTTCTATTTTTTTTTCAAAGAAAAATACTAATTTGACCAGAGGACACAGAACAGAAGCAAGAGAACTACAATTCTGCAGCCTATGGAAGGAAAGCTACATTCACAGAAAGATACATAAAATGAAAAGGCAGAGGACTTTGTACCAGATGAGGGAACAATATAAAACCCCAGAAAAACAATGAAATGAAGTGCAGATAGGCAACCTTCCAGAAAAAGAATTCAGAATATTGATAGTGAAGATGATCCAGGACCTCGGAAAAAGGATGGAGAAGATGCAAGAAATGTTTAATAAAGACCTAGAAGAATTAAGGAACAAAAACCAGAGATGAACAATACAATAACAGAAATGAAAAATACACTAGAAGGAATCAATAGCAGAATAACTGAGGCAGAAGAACGGATAAGTGACCTGGAAGATGGAACAGTGGAATTCACTGCTGTGGAACAGAATAAAGAAAAAAGAATGAAAGAAAAAGAAGACAGCCTAAGAGACCTCTGGGACAACATTAAATGCAACAACATTCATATTATAGCGGTCTCTGAAGGAGAAGAGAGAGAGAAAGGACCTGAGAAAATATTTGAAGAGATTATAGTCGAAAATTCCCTAACATGGGAAAAGAACTAGCCACCCAAATCCAGGAAGTGCAGAGAGTCCCAGGTATGATAAACCCAAGGAGAAACATGCTGAGACACATAATAATCAAATTGTCAAAAATTAACAACAAAGAAAAATAATTGAAAGCAGCAAGGGAAAAATGACAAATAAATACAAGGGAACTCCCATAAGGTTAATGGCTGACTTCTCAGCAGAAACTCTACAACCCAGAAGGGAATGGCAAGATATATTTAAAGTGATGAAATGGAAAAACCTACAACCAAGATTATTATACTGGGCAAGGATCTCATTCTGAGCCAATGGAGAAATCAAAAGCTTTACAGACAAGCAAAAGCTAAGATAACTCAGCACCACCAAACCAGCTCTACAACAAATGCTAAAGGAATTTCTCTAAGTAGGAAACACAACAGAAGAAAAGGACGTACAAAAAGGATCCAAAAAACAATTAAGAAAATGGGAATAGGAACATACATATCGATAATTACCTTAAACGTGAATGGATTAAATGTTCCAACCAAAAGACACAGGCTCGCTGAATGGATACAAAAACAAGATCCATATATATGCTGTCTACAAGAGACCCGCTTCAGACCTAGGGACACATACAGACTCAAAGTGAGGGGATGGAAAAAGAAATTCCATGCAAATGGAAATTGAAAGAAAGCTGGAGTAGCAACACTCATATCAGAAAAAATAAACTTTAAAATAAAGAATATTACAAGAGACAAGGAAGGACACTACATAATGATCAAGGGATCAATCCAAGAAGAAGATATAACAATTATAAGTATATATGCACCCAACCTAGGAGCACCTCAGTACATAAGGTAACTGCTAACAGCTATAAAAGAAGGAAATCAACAGTAACACAATAATAGTGGAGGACTTTAACACCTCACTTACATCAATGGACAGATCATCCAGACAGAAAGTTAATAAAGAAACACAAGCTTTAAATGACACAATAGACCAGATAGATTTACTGATATTTATAGGACATTGCATCCAAAAACAGCAGATTACACTTTCTTCTCAAGTGCACACAGAACATTCTGCAGGATAGATCATATCTTGGGTCATAAATCAAGCCTCAGTAAATTTAAGAAAACTGAAATCATATCAAGCATCTTTTCCGACCAAAACGCTATGAGATTAGAAATCAATTACAGGGGAAAAAATATGTAAAAAACACAAACACATGGAGGCTAAACAATACGTTACCAAATAATCAAGAGATCACTGAAGAAATCAGAAAATACCTAGAGACAAATTACAACGAAAACACGACGAACCGAAACCTGTGGCATGCAGCAAAAACAGTTCTAAGATGGAAGTATATAGCAATACAAGCCTATCTCAAGAAACAAGAAAAATCTCAAACAAACAGTCTAGCCTTACACCTAAAGGGACTAGAGAAAGAGGAACAAAATAACCCAAAATTAGTAGAATGAAAGAAATCATAAAGATCAGAACAGAAATAAATGAAATAGAAACAAAGAAAATGATAGCAAAGATCAATAAAACTAAAACCTGGTTCTTTGAGAAGATAAACAAAATTGATAAACCTTTAGCCAGACTCATCAAGAAAAAGAGGGGGAGGACTCAAATTAATAAGATTACAAATGAAAAAGAAGTTACAACAGACACCACAAAAATACAAAGCATCCTAAGGGACTACTACAAGCAACTCTATGCCAAAAAATGGACAACCTGGAAGAAATGGACAAATTCTTAGAAAGATATAACCTTCCAAGGTGGAACCAGGAATAAATTGAAAACATGTACAGACAAATCACAAGTAATGAAATTGAAACAGTGATTAAAAATCTTCCAACAAACAAAAGCTCAGGAGCAGATGGCTTCACTAACATTTAGAGAAGAGCTAACACCCATCCTTCTCAATCTCTTCCAAAAAATTGTAGATGAAGGAACACTCCCAAACTCATTCTCTGAGGCCACCTTCACCCTGATACCAAAACCAGACAGAAATACTACAAAAAAAGAAAGTTACAGATCAATAACACTGATGAATATAGCTGCAAAAATCCTCAAGACACTAGTAAACAGGATCCAACACATTAAAAAGATCATACACCATGATCAAGTGGGGTTTATCCCAGGAATGCAAGGATTCTTTAATATACACAAATCAATCAATGTGATAAACCTAATTAACAAATTGAAGGAGAAAAACCATATGATCATCTCAATAGATGCAGAAAAAGCTTTCTACAAAATTCAACACCAATTTATGATAAAAACTCTCCATAAAGTGCGCAAAGAGGAAACCTACCTCAACATAATAAAGGTCATAAATGACAAACCCACAGCAAAAATCATTCTCAATGGTGAAAAACTGAAAGCATTTCCTCTAAGATCAGGAAAAAGGCAAGGATGTCCTCTCTCTATAACCACTATTATTCAACATCATTTTGAAACTCCTAGCTACAGCAATCAGAGAAGAAAAATAAATAAAAGGAATACAAATTGGAAGAGAAGTAAAACTGTCACTGTTTGCAGATGACATGATACTATACATAGAGAATCCGAAAGATGCCACCAGAAAACTACTAGAGCTAATCAATGAATTGGGTAAAGTTGCAGAATACAACATTAATGCACAGAAATCTCTTGAATTCCTATACACTAACAACGAAAGGTCAGAGAGAGAAATTAAGGAAACAATCCCTTTCACCATTGCAACAAAAAGAATAAAATACCTAGGAATAAACCTACCTAAGGAGGTAAAAAAACAGTATTCAGGAAACTACAAACACTGATGAAAGAAATCAAAGATGACACGAACAGATGGAGAGATGTACCATGTTCTTGGATTCAAAGAATCAATATTGTGAAAATGACTATACTACCCAAAGCAATCTACAGATTCAACGCAATCCTTACACACTACCAATGACATATTTCACAGAACTAGAACAAAAAAATTCACAATTTGTATGGAAACACAAAAGACCCTGAATAGCCAAAGCAATCTTGAGAAAGAAAGATGGAGCTGTAGGAATCAGGCTTCCAGACTTCAGACTATACTACAAAGCTACAGTAATCAAGACAATATGGTACTGGCACAAAAACAGAAATATAGATCAGTGGAACAGGATACTAAGCCCAGAGATAAACCCACGCATGTATGGTCAACTAATCTATGACAAAGGAGGCAAGGATATACAATGGAGAAAAGACAGTCTCTTCAGTAAGTGATGTTGGGAAAGCTGGACAGCTACATGTAAAAGAATGAAATTAGAATACTTCTTAACATCATACACAAACATAAACTCAAAATGGATTAGAGACCTAAATTTAAGACTGGACACTATAAAACTCTTAGAGAAAAACATAGGAAGAACAATCTTTGACATAAATCACAGCAAAATCTTTTTTCATCCACCTCCTAGAATAATGGAAATAAAAACAAAAATAAACAAATGGGACCTAATGAAACTTAAAACTTTTGCAAAACAAAGGAAACTATAAACAAGGCAAAAAGACAACCCTCAGAATGGGAGAAAATATTTGCAAATGAATCAATGGACAAAGGATTAACCTCCAAAATATATAAACAGCTCATGCAGCTCAATATCAAGAAAACAAACAACCCAATCCAAGAATGGACAGAAGACTTAAATAGACACTTCTCCAAAGAAGACATACAGATGGCCAAGTAGCATATGAAAAGCTGCTCCACCTCACTAATTATTAGAGAAATGCCAATCAAAACTACCATGAGGTATCACCTCACACCAGTTAGAATGGGCATCATCAGAAAATCTACAAACAACAAATGCTGGAGAAGGTTTGGAGAAAAGGGAACCCTTTTGCACTGTTGGTGGGAATGTAAATTGATACAGTCAACTATGGAGAACAGTATGGAGGTTCCTTAAAAAATTAAAAATAAAATTACCATATGACCCAGAAATCCCACTACTGGGCATATACCCAGAGAAAACTGTAATTCATGAAGATATATCCACCTCAATGTTCATTGCAGCACTATTTACAATAGCCAGGTAATGGAAGCAACCTAAATGCCCATTGACAGATGAATGGATAAAGAAGATTTGGTACATATATACAATGGAATATTACTCAGCCATAAAAAGGAATGAAATTGGGTCATTTGTAGAGAATGTGGATGGATCTAGACTGTCATACAGATTGAAGTATGTCAGAAAGAGAAAAATATTGTATATTAACGCATATATGTGGAACCTAGAAAAATGGTACAGATGAACTGGTTCACAGGGCAGAAATAGAAACACAGATGTAGAGAACAAACATGGACACCAAGCAGGGGAGGTGGTGGGGGGTGGTGATTGTGGGATGAATTGGGAGATTGGGATTGACATATATACACTAATATGTATAAAATAGATAACTAATAAGAACCTGCTGTATAAAAAAATAAATAAAATAAAATTCAAAAAAAAAAAGTAGTAATTCAAAAGATATATACACCCCTACGTTCATTGCAGCATTATTTACAATAGCCAAGATATGGAAGCCACCTAAGTGCCTATCAATAGATGAATGAATAAATAAGTGGTATAAATAAAAACTGGAGTGTTACTCAACCATAAGAAAAGAATGAAATCTTGCCATTTGTGCAACATAAATGGACCTAGAGCATATTGTGCTAAGTAAAATATATCAGAGAAAGACAAATATCATATATTTCACCTTTATATAGAATAAAAGAATAAAGTAAATGAACAACCATAAGGGAAATTGAAAGGAGTGGGGGATGAGTGAAATAGGTGAGGGAAATTAAAAGGTACAACCTTCTAGTTACACAATAAATGAGTCATGTGGGTGATATAAACTGTGTGGGGAGTATAGTCAATAACAATGTAATATCTTTGAATGGTAATATATGGTAAAGAAACATTGTGGCAAACATTTTGTAATGTATAGAAATATTGAATCACTATTTTGTGCACCAGGAAGTAATATAGGATTGTAGGTCAATTATACTTCAAAAGACAAATAAACAAACCCTTTTTTCAGATTTTTGGATAACAGAGGCCAAGAGTGAGAGGAAGAGAAATTAGAGGAAGGTGTTTCAAAACATACAATCTTCCAGTTATAAGATAAATAAGTACTAGGAATGTAATATACAACATGATTAATATAATTAACACTGGTATATTATGTATGAAAATTGTTAAGAGAGTAAATCCTAAGAGTTCTCATCACAAGGAAAAATATTTTTTTCTTTTATTTTGTATCTACATGCAATGATGGATCTTCACTAAACTTATTTTGGTAATCATTTCATCATGTATGTAAGTCAAATCATTATACTGTATACCTTAACCCTATACAATGCTATATGTCAATTATATCTCAGTAAAACCCTAAGAGAAAAAGAAAAATAAAATACTACCTCCCACTAAGAAAGCCATTTGTAGAAACACAAGGGTTATTTTCTGCCAAAAAAAAAAAAATGATATGAACACCTTTTAAAAGTGTTTGTTGATTCTTATTCAAATTTTCACTAACTCCTTAATGATAAGATGAAAAAAAAATTATCAGGGTTTTAAAGTAATTTAAGTATTGAACATAACATAACTGTATTTTATATTCTGGCATGGTGAAACAACTAATTTTAGTGCAAGTTCTAAGTAAGAGATTGTATTATGTATACATTATTAAGTAACTACTCAATAATAGATTTTATTGTGCATAAAATTTCAATTATATAAGACATCAAACAATCGATTTGATATTAGGTAATCTGAGACTGATACATTAATTTAACTTACTAGTGTTCATTTATAAATATATAAAAAGTTTAAAAATAAGTTAAATGACAACTGGGTTTATGTCAATATCGCTTTCAGCTTCTGACTCAAAAGTAGTGTAGATAGAATATGGGCTTTGATACTCTGGGCTTCTGTATTGCACAGCTCTAGGGAACACCATCTGGTATCATTTTCCCTCTGCCTGGAGAACTTCCTTTGCCGTTACTATGGTACAAGTCTGATGGCAATGAATTTGCTTAGTTTTTCTTTATCTAAAAAATTATGAAGTATGTATACTACATTTTTGAGAGATATTTTGTTAGGTATGGAATTCTAGATTGACAGGGTTTTTTTTTCCATTTTCTTTCATATTTTAAAGATGCTATTTAAAGATGAGGTTGTATGTGGGAGATTAGAGAGAAGATGTTACAAATGACATTGAGGATTCTGACTTGAAATAAATCAGTGGATGTGGACACGTGTAACCAAGATTGACTAAGAAAGTACAATAAGTGCCGGAAAATAAAGGACTGTAAATTGGTCAGTCCTATTCACTTCATTCTTTTTAATCCTTTTGCTCTCTGTCTCATATTTACTGACTCCTTCTTAGTTGAAACATCTCTTCAACTGGTTTCTGTTGCACTCATCTTTGCCTCTTGCTTTTCTAACCATTCCTTTTCAGTCTCCTTTGCCAGTGCAACATTTTTATTATCATCCTTTAAAGATTGAAAGATAAGAGATCTCTTCTCATTTCATCTTCTCTTCCTAGGCATTTTCATCCACCCTAATAACTTGACCTACCACGTACAATGAATCCAAACTTACATCTTCAGGCAAAGTGTCTTTTCTGAGCTTCAGACCCATCAGTCCACTGGTCTACTTTATATTTACATTTATATTGGGTAACTGATAGGCATCTTAATCTTGGACAGCCCAAAATTGAATTCTTGACTTTTCTCTGAAACTTGGTTCCACCAGTCTTCCCTATCTTAGTTAATGGTACAAATCTCTACTCATCTGCTCATACCAAAAACCTAGATTGTATACTTTATATTTTCTTCTTCCTCTTTGGCCACTAGCCCATTGGTTTGTACTTGGTAAATATACATATATTAAATCTGTCTGTTTTTTCTTTCCTCACTACCATTAACATAATCTGTGTCATCACCATGCCTTGCCTGAACTAGTACAATGACCTCCTAAAAGTTTTCCCTGTGTAATTCATGTCAAATACCCTATCATATCACCTAGAATGATATATTTTTAATGCAGATGTCATCACATTATTTACTGGCTTAAAATTGTCCTGTGTTTTTCTACTGCAATTAGGATGCTATTCAATTCTTCAACAGGGCATAACGGGTCTGTATCATCACTAATCTCATTTTGTGCATTCTCCCTTTATTCACTGTATTCCAACCACCCTGGCCATCCTCATGTTTTTCCCCAATGTACAGATTCTGTACAGACTGCCCTCTTGGCCTAGAATGCTTTTTCCCGAGCTCTTGTCTTAATCAACTTCATCTCATCTTTGAGGTTATAACTTAAAATTTACTTCCTCTGGGAACCATTCCTGATCATCCTCCTACCCTTCCTCTTTGCAGGCTAGCTTAGGTATCCTGTGATTCAGTCTCATAATACTTGTACCTTTCCTGGGTAATACTTACAGCAATCATAATTACTGTGTATTTAATGCCTGACTCTCCTAATGGCAGAGATCACACTTGTCTCACTTAATTTTTTATCTCTGTTATTTATCACTGAACTTGGCACATAAAGAGTGCTGAAAATATTTTTGTGGCTTCATAGACATATGATTCAGTGGCACAATTTGTGATAGTATTATCTATTAACAAGACCTAATTCCTTAGGATGGAAAATTGGCAAATGTGATGTGGTTGGCCTAACAGATCTGGGATGCCTGTTTTCAAATAAATAGTTTATATTCAACTTTAGACCTTTGGCTATGGATTCTTAAATCTTTAGTCACACTCTAAAATAGCTATTCTTTTGTCCCAGGATTTTTGCCTCCTCAGCTTATCACATCTGCCCTAATCTTTAACTCTGCTTTGATCCTTGATGCATATCACCCTGACCACTTTCACTTATGCTATGTAACCTATTCTTTGTGTCCAAACTCATCCTTACCTGAGTGGGAGAGTTTCATCTTCTCCATGATACTACTTAAGTTCTGTCCCTTCTGGATTTATTGTGGTCCCAGATTCTTATCTTGTCTCATACTAAGACAGAACATTCATCAACCATTGTTAATTCCAGTTATTTTTAAATTGGTATTTTTATTCTGGTGTCCTGGCGAAGCTTACCTCACATCTTTTTTTTTTTAACATCTTTATTGGGGTATAATTGCTTTACAATGGTGTGTTAGTTTCTGCTTTATAACAAAGTGAATCAGTTATACATATACATATGTTCCCATATCTCTTCCCTCTTGCATCTTCCTCCCTCCCACCCTCCCTAACCCACCCCTCCAGGCGGTCACAAAGCACCGAGCTGATATCCCTGTGCTATGTGGCTGCTTCCCACTAGCTATCTACCTTACGTTTTGTAGTGTATATATGTCCATGCCTCTCTCACACTTTGTCACAGCTCACCCTTCCTCCTCCCCATATCCTCAAGTCCGTTCTCCAGTAGGTTTGTGTCTATATTCCAGTCTTACCCCTAGGTTCTTCATGACATTTTTTTTTAATTCCATATATATGTTTTAGCATACGGTATTTGTCTTTCTCTTTCTGACTTACTTCACTGTGTATGACAGACTCTAGGTCTATCCACCTCATTACAAATAGCTCAATTTCATTTCTTTTTATGGCTGAGTAATATTCCATTGTATATATGTGCCACATCTTCTTTATCCATTCATCAGATGATGGGCACTTAGGTTGTTTCCATCTCTGGGCTATTGTAAATAGAGCTGCAATAACATTTTGGTACATGACTCTTTTTTAATTATGGTTTTCTCAGGGTATATGACCAGTAGTGGGAATGCTGGGTCATATGGTAGTTCTTTTTGTAGTTTTTTAAGGAACCTCCATACTGTTCTCCATAGTGGCTGTACCAATTCACATTCCCACCGGCAGTGCAAGAGTGTTCCCTTTTCTCCACACCCTCTCCAGCACTTATTGTTTCTAGATTTTTTGATGATGGCCATTCTGACTGGTGTGAGATGATATCTCATTGTAGTTTTGATTTGCATTTCCCTAATGATTAATGATGTTGAGCATGCTTTCATGTGTTTGTTGCCAGTCTGTATATCTTCTTTGGAGAAATGTCTATTTAGGTCTTCTGCCCATTTTTGGATTGGGTTGTTTGTTTTTTTGTTATTAAGCTGCATGAGCTGCTTGTAAATTTTTGAAATTAATCCTTTGTCAGTTGCTTCATTTGCAAATACTTTTTCCCATTCTGAGGGTTGTCTTTTGGTTTTATTCATGGTTTCCTTTGCTGTGCAAAAGCTTTGAAGTTTCATTAGGTCCCATTTGTTTATTTTTGTTTTTCTTTCCATTTCTCTAGGAGGTGGGTCAAAAAGGATCTTGCTGTGATTTATGTCATAGAGTGTTCTGCCTATGCTTTCCTCTAAGAGTTTGATAGTTTCTGGCCTTACATTTAGGTCTTTAATCCATTTTGAGCCTATTTTTGTGTATGGTGTTAGGGAGTGATCTAATCTCATACTTTTACATGAACCTGTCCAATTTTCCAAGCACCACTTACTAAAGAGGCTGTCCTTTCTCCACTGGAAAATTCCTGCCTCCTTTATCAAAGATAATGTGACCATATGTGCGTGGGTTTATCTCTGGGCTTTCTATCCTGTTCCATTGATCTATATTTCTGTTTTTGTGCCAGTACCATACTGTCTTGATTACTGTAGCTTTGTAGTATAGTCTGAAGTCAGGGAGCCTGATTCCTCCAGCTCCGTTTTTCATTCTCAAGATTGATTTGGCTATTCGCGGTCTTTTGTGTTTCCATACAAATTTTGAAATTTTTTGTTCTAGTTCTGTGAAAAATGCCAGTGGTAGTTTGATAGGGATTGCATTGAATCTGTAGATTGCTTTGGGTAGTAGAATCATTTTCACAATGTTGATTCTTCCAATCCAAGAACATGGTATATCTCTCCATCTATTTGTATCATCTTTAATTTCTTTCATCAGTGTCTTATAATTTTCTGCATACAGGTTTCTTGTCTCCTTAGGTACGTTTATTCCTAGATGTTTTACTCTTTTTGTTGCAATGGTAAATGGGAGTGTTTTCTTGATTTCACTTTCAGATTTTTCATCATTAGTGTATAGGAATGCAAGAGATTTCTGTGCATTAATTTTGTATCCTGCAACTTTACCAAATTCATTGATTAGCTCTAGTAGTTTTCTGGTAGCAACTTTAGGATTCTCTATGTATAGTATCATGTCATCTGCACACAGTGACAGCTTTACTTCTTCTTTTCTGATTTGGATTCCTTTTATTTCCTTTTCTTCTCTGATTGCTGTGGCTACCTCACATCTTATTTGCTGGTCCTTGCTGCTGTAGTGCAGTGCTTTTCAAACTGTACATGACATGGATCATTTGGTAAACTCTTTTAAAATACAAATTCCCAGGCCTCACTCTAAGATATTCTGATATATAAAATCTGTCTTGAAGCTTCCAAATTTGCATTTCTAGTAAATTCCTGAGTCATTATGCTGATGTTGATAGTCTTAGAATCATACTTTGAATAGCACTACTGTAATAGTTTGTCAACGTTTGTTAAAATCTGGTGGAAGGTGGCTGTCTGAGGTTGTGAAAACACTACAATTGCTTTAACTTTTCTTAGATCTGGTAGTCATGATCTAAGCTACTTCCCTATTTTCACTATTGAAGCCATCAGACTCCTTCTACCACCCATGAAGACTTATCTGCTTAAAAACTCTCTTCTCTAATAAATATGCCTGTTTATGTTTTCTTTTATGAATATTTAAGAACATAGTTTTATTCTGATCATGTGTCATTGACTGCAGCCAATTTGTTTTACATTAGAAGATGTGCACTTTAGTGGTTAAATACACAACATTTCATGAGCTGTAGCATGCAGTTTGTCCCTAAGCCTCACATATATTAGCTGTAAATTCAGTTTATTCATTAGTAAAATTAGAAAGATAATAATAGCCTCATTATTAATATCTATTTTATAGCAATGTTGTATTGATTGGTTAAATGAAAGAATTTGGAAAAAACAGTATTTTCCTGTGCAGAGTGCAGAAAATTACTAAAACTGGTACTATATTTTATGCTTATTTTTTCTCAAAGCATTTAAGCCTGGCATAAATTAATGTTCAATAAAAGCTTAAAATTACAAGACTTAATTGTGTCATAATAGTTATAAAGACAGTTTTGTTTAAAATTTGTAATAAGTCTTGATTTAGTCAGGCTGCTCCAGAGAAACGAACAATAGAACCAACATAATGTGTGTGTGTGTGTGTGTGTATAATGTATAGAATACATGTATAGCATATAGAATATATATGTACAGTATATAGGATATATATGTGTTTATATATAAAAAGATTTATTCTAAGGTATTGGCTCAGTTGACTGTGTGTGTCAGGCTGGCAAGTAAGAAATCCCTAGAGTAAGCAAGAAGGCTGGAAACTCGGCAGAAGCTGATGCTACAGACTTAAGGCAGAATTTCTTCTTCTCTGGGAAACTTCAGTGTTTCCTCTTAAGGCCTTCAAGTGATTGGTTGAAGTCCTCCCTCCTTATGGAGGATAACTTACTTATTTAAAGTCAACTGATTTTAGATGCTAACCACATTGACAAAATACCTTCATAGCAAAGCCAAATTGGTGTTTGATTAAACAACTAAATGTTACAGCCTAGTCAACTGACACATAAAACTAGCCATCATAACTCCTTTATATCTACAGGACAAAAATCAAATTCTCTCTTTGTATTTAAGGATCTCCATGATCCAACTCTCTTTCTTTCTTCTAATTTCTCCCTCCTCAGCTGTGAGACTCCTTTTCCATGTTCCATCGTTTTCAATTATTCATCTCCATGGGAAGTACTTTCCCTTTTTTGTCTCATAGTCATTGTAACTTTCCTGCATCTCTCTGTTATAATCTTCTGTACATGTAATAATTTTTCTCTACTTGTTTAGAGCTTGTTTAGAGCTTGATTGTGGGAACTATGCTTTCTTTTTATGTCTATCCCCTACAGAGACTTTTCACTGTGGCACTCAAAAGACATTTGTTGAATTTATTATCTCCCAACAAAAAAGTTTCAAGTAATGGCTTTATCAATGATGTAAAACTTAATTCCCTTCATTTGAAGGAACATTTTAAAAGTGTAACCCACTGGCAAATTGCCCATACCCTGTTTTATAATGATATAATTTACCAAAAATATAATATTTAATAAATAAGACATTTAATATTTTGGCAATATATTGTGTGGATAAAATACCAGGTGGACATAATTTTAATGACAATATTATGAGTTGAGTTTTACTGAATTATATATTTTCTCACTATCCATTCAGAATAAAAGGAGCAGTTATTCATTTTCAAATTCAAGGGGCAAGGTATAAAACAGCAGGAACTCAGGCAATTCAGCAATCCATCTATCTTGAGAGGAATAAAATGTTATCCCACTCTGTACTGGCTGGCACAGCTCTTCACCAACAATCCCCCATTTAGGTATAAAAACAAACTGGCCTTTGTGTTTTGTTTATGCTGTCACCAGGACATTACTCTCAAAGCACTTCAGCAATACAAAAATAATGTTGCTGTCTCTTACAGGAATAGCTAAAAAATATTCATGAAAAGTGCTACTCGAAGAACATATTTATCTCAGGTGGTTTCTTCATTGTGCAAGGACAGTGATATTAAACTAAACTCTATTTTGTCAAGGTCCTGAATATTTTTTTCATTTTACATACTTCTAGGTAAAATCCTGAATTGTGGAACATTTATTAGATATGTATAAGAGAAGTGATATAAATTTACCGACATGAACTTCCTCCAATATGATAATTGAATCAATGTCCTAGTTTCAAAAGAAACAAATCAATGCCCATATGTATTTTAACTGGCTTGCTGGGAAAATGGTCCAGCTTTGATCACAAAGAGCATTCATAAATGGAACATTGGGAATTCCAGACCATAGAAAAGAATTTGAGATGTATTGAGCGGTAATAGAGATCAGCATTAATGCTGCCTGTACTTATTGCTAGATCAAGGTGATAAACCAGGAGCAATACAGTGACATGGCTTAAGGAAAATCAAAGATAAATTGATGACATTTTAAAAGTGATCACCTTTTCATTGGTTAAAATGTAAAAAGGAACTAGTTGATAAACTACATACATATCATGTGAATTAACGTGTGTAATAATTCTAAATTTGTCAAATACAGCACTTAAAAGAGTAGAAAATTATTAGTTCTAACTGAAGTGAGTAATAAGAATTGCTGTAACAACATAAAATAAAGATTTGAGGAAAGTGCTCCTTCCTAACCTCAGCCATAGACTAGTGGTAAGCCTCTTTTATAAGCTGTGTCTGAAAGGAAAAGGCAGGGTTCAATCCTGTGGTGACAATCCTCAGCTGGCTGAGAATAAAGGCCCAGCCCTTAACTGCTGCAAAGGATCCTCCCTCAATTTGGGTTAGGGTCGTGGTTCCTTGGGAAATAGGCAGAACTGATTTCCTAGGATCTTTTAACATCGAAGAAATTTTAAAAGAAGGTTAAGAAAGAGAGTTGAAGAGAAGAATTTATGGAGAAATAGGAGACTTACATTGTTCCCCTGCCTCTGTTTGGTGTTGGTAGGGTATAGGAGAAGTGAACAGAAAACCCTCCCTTGAGATTTGGATGTGATTTTGAATGTGGGGTGCTGGCTCTCCTTCCTGCTTGCAAGTTACTGAGCAGCAGAATCCCAGATATTTCCAGTGTTGTCAGAGCCTGGGAACTGGACAGATGGGAGATGGCCAAAAGGCACAGACAGGGAGAAGAGAGCAAAGCCCACTCTAGTTTCCTGTGGGACTCCACGATGCATGGCAAGAACTGTAAGTTTCCTATTAGTTAGGTAGTCTACGACCACAGTTGGAAGCTGTAACTTAGGGAACAGTCTTGTAAGAGGTATCCTGGTAGAATGAAGTGATAGTATCACAGATGTAGGGATGGTTCTCTGAGATAAGAGGGGAATGTGGTTTCCTATCCATAAGACTGTCCATCTCAGAAGCTGCAGGGGGAACTCACTGACTCCTAAACATCATCTGTGTTACCCTTTAGAGGTAGCTAAGGGTATCAGCTGGATAGGACAAGCTCCAAAGACCAGCCGGACACAGGGCTTAACAGCAGGACTCATACATATTTGTAGGAGTCTCTCATGTACTAGAATTTGCTGCTGGAAAGAATCTCAGAAACATGGTGAGAAAAGTGCCACCCTTCTTCTGATTTATAAACACAATGTATTTTGACATGAGTTATATCAGCTGCTAGTGTGCTTTGTTGGTACGTATACTTGTGGTCCTTCTAAAAAAGTATAATTATTATTATATATTATTATTATATATATTATATATATATTATTATATATATTATTATTATTATATAATTTCATATGAATTGGTGTCAAGTCAGATCCCTTACCACCCCATATTTATAGAATTATATTTTCAAATATAAAAGAAAAAAATTTATATTTATGTCTGTAATATTTTATCTTGTTTTGAGCTCAGTGTTATAATTGCTGCAATAAATTGAATATTGATTCTGTTTTCCAAAGTATTAGCTACTGGGCTATATAATGGCAAGTTGTTATATTTAACTTTCCCATGTTTGCACTGTACTCTGTAGAATATGATTTAGGCTACCACTTTCATTGTATAAACCTAGAACTACAGCTCTGACACCAAACTTAACAAGCAAAGCACAGAAGGGAGAAAAAATAGATGTGATTGTAAGTGCTAAAAAATAAATAAATAAAACCCTAGAAAATCAAATGAATTAAAAGAATACTTTTTGGGTGGAAGGACAGTTTGATGAATTATTATAACACTCTAGTAAAGATAGATTCAATGTGGACCGTGGAAAGAGGAGAAAAATTAAGCTGAGTGAGAGAGGGGCAGGCAGCCACTAGACTTCAATAGATGAAGTGAGTACTAGTAACACTAGCCCAGGGCAGCACCCAAGTGTGGATTTCAGTAAAATGAATAATAGATTTGTACAAGTCTTGGGTCTATGGAGGTATTTCCAGATTAAATGGAACAAGGAAGGTTAAAGTAGCAAATATTAAAGATGTAAATCTAAAATGTAAGAATCTTACAAATGTTCATATACATGAATATAAGAACATTACAAGGATGTTAAAAATAAAATTATCTTTAAGTGAAACATTAGGAAAAAAACCATGTAACTAAGAGAAGTGGCCAAATTATATGTTATAATATTAAAAAATGGTTTTGAAAAATTTGTGACATGAAAAGTTTCAAAATTCAACACACTATAAGATGAACTAAAAAAATAGAATGTTAAAATGTATGTATCTGTGACTTCAAAATATCTCAAGATGTTAACAAAAATTTATTATTGAGAGGTGAGATTATGAGTTATTTCACTTATTCTCCATTTTTTCTCAAAATA
The DNA here is from genome assembly GCF_949774975.1 of Lagenorhynchus albirostris. NCBI lineage: Eukaryota > Metazoa > Chordata > Mammalia > Artiodactyla > Delphinidae > Lagenorhynchus > Lagenorhynchus albirostris. The sequence continues at coordinate 71,403,840 of NC_083105.1, forward strand.
AGTGTGCATTTTTTAAATTAAAGGGCTCTTATTATAGAGCACTTACACAGTTATTTCCTCTAATCATTATAATAATTTTTTTATTGTTACCCTTTGTGCTACAGGAGGCACACTGAATGGCTTGTCTATACTCTTACAGGTGTCAGCAGAGACTTAGAATTCAAATTTAAGTTCCCTTCAGTTCCTTTCAGTGCAACACATACTAATGTGTTCTTGCCTCACCATTTATGAGAAGGAATGAAACCCATCATTTCAAGGGCTTGTGAAAATTTCTAAGCAATTTAAGTGTTATTGACTGATAGGTGATTCAGTAATCAAAATGCAAATATATATGTTAGAATTTCATATCCTTTCCATGCCAAGCTTCTGCTCAGAATAATAATTTAGTATGATAGCAGAAAGTCATACAAGGAAATTTAAAAAGAAGATTATATTATCTACATATGGAAAAATAAACTTCAAAGTAATAACTAAATCAATAATTACATAGTAATTAATATTTTTCTGTAAGGTATTATGCTGAGCCTTAAAAAATGTACAAGACATAACTCTCTTCCCTTATTGGTTTTATAATCTCACTTATGAAATTTATGTGAATAATCAAAATAACAGTAAAGCTTTAAACTAAAAATTAAGAATATAAGACAAAGGAGAAAATTGGAATCTATTAAGTGTCTACTAAATAGTGGGAACTGATAGGCATTTGCTATGTGTCATCTCATTTACTCTCTCAGCAACAGGATGTACAATGTAATTGATGAGGCAGAACCTAAGAGGAAGAGAAGAAGCTTCTCTAGTGAAGTCAGTAAGTCATCTAGAGAGAATCTCTTTTTAAAGAGTCATGTGATTTGTCCTTAGTAACCTAGTAGGTACCTATCTTCCTGGGGAAAGATTATTTAGAACGTTTTCTATTATTTAGAACCTTTTATGACCTGCTAAAATATGGCTCACCTCCCACAAGAGCGGGTCACTAAGTTTTCCAAGAGGTTACTTGGGGTTGGAGAATATCCTTTTGTGATTTAGTGTTATTGAAACCTCCTTAAAGGATTTCTGTTTCTGACTGAGGTTGTCAGCAGGAAAGGATATCAGGAGCCTCAGCAAGGTCACCCTGTGGCAAGGGAGTACAAGGCCATTGACCCAAGCTCAGAACCATAATTTAGAGATTCCTGGAGAAAGGTTGAGGCTGGCAGCCTTTCCTGTCCTGGCCAATATATGATGGTGGGAATTGCAGGAATGATAGCTGATGACAAATAGAATTATTAAGTCCACAGTGTGCAGGGATCAGTTCAGACAGGACATCCCTGTAGCAGTGCAAAATCACCAGGTGGAATCTGCTGGGGGATCAGTTTTCCATAGCAGCTCCAAGTATGCTGACAGAAAGCAATGGATGGACTCCCCTGTTTTCTTTCTGCTTGGGATTTGGAAGCAGGGCAGACTACATTAGACAGAGTGATCCTCTGGGAATCTTCAGCAATGGGAGTGAGGGCAGCAAGGACCTCAGGAGGAAGGCATTGGACTTCCTGCTAATATGGGCATGCCAAGTTTCAAGTTATGTGAAAAAAAAATAAAAGAGATGTGACTGCATTTGAATTCCAGTTGCTTTTTTTTTTTATCATGGGAAGAAGGCTCAAAAATGACACATAGCTTGCCTAATCAACCACAGTTAGTAATTTGCAAAACTAGAATTCAAACCAATCCTGTTTGACACTAATCTTCTATCCTCTACAAAAGGGATGTCATAGACATTATATATTTTCCAGATAAAATTATACCTCTAGCAAAATTTAGTAAATTATTATTCACTAGTAATTAGTAAAATGTTTTCTTAAACTCCAGATGAATGCTGTTGTGCAATTCTGGGAGAAAATAAAGCTTATGTTTGCTTTATGAAAAGTTCACAGTCATTTTATTTTACTGTTCATTGAATCTCAGGCACTAAATCCCCTGTTTCTTCCTGGATTTTCTTTTATTGAAGAAAACAATTATTGTTTTGATGAAATGGAATAAAAATTCATGCAATTTTCTTACATTAGCCATGCTCAAAAAATAAAGCCACAGCTTTTAATATATATTCAATAATTCATTCTAATATAATTAATGAGAAACTTTATTAAGCATATAAAATAATTCAGTTGTGCAACAGAAATAACAAGGCGAGTCTGCCAAAATTCATTATAATAAATAGTATTTAATGGCACTGAAAGATACACTAGGGCTATAGTGTTTTTCCCATTGTTCCCAAAAGTGCCAAGTGCAAGAGTGAGCACATATTTGGTGTTAAACAAACTACTTTTGATTGATGATAGCTGCTAAGTGCTGAGCAAACTGTAGCATTTAGGAGGGTGCATGGAATTGTTGAAAATCATATAAAAGTTATAAAGATATCAAGGTTTATGACCGGCAAACAAATGAGAGGATTTACGTTATAAATAAAAAAGGTGTGACTTTATGCTTACAACCTCTAATTCATGAGAGATTGATATAAGTAGATAACTTGACGGGGATGGATTTTTTTTTTTTATATCCCCAATGCCTAGAATAGAATCTGCATTCTAGTGAGCATCACAGGGAACTGATAATGAATATTTGTTGAATAAATCGATAGTTATATGTGCTATACTTTTATTTATGCTCATATTTGTTAGATATTAGAAATACTACACAGTATTTAAAGGTTGAGTGAAGAAATACAAATAAGCCTTCACAATAACACCCATAACTGGAAGAAGAGAGTAGCGTGAGGTACGGGCTGCTCACAGAAAAATGGAATCCTCTGGTAGATCTCATATCCCGGTAACTCTGGCTTCCATTTTAGCTACTTAGAAGTTGACCATTAATCTAATCACCTTCCATTTAACAGTGCTGTCTTGTTTCTCTAGCTGCTTCCAGTTCTTCTTTTAGTGTTGGCATTCTGCAGTTTCATTTTTATGTGTTTACACATAAACTTTCTTATAATTTATCCTGTCTCAGGTTCCTTAGTCTTCCAAGATCTGAAGATTAAGTATTTTTCAACAATTTTCTGCTGTTACTTCTTTAAGTATTTCTTCCTCTTCCTTATATCTATTTTCTGATTTTAGAACACTAATTACATGTTTTACATCTTTTCATTTTGTTCATCATCTGTTCCACGGTCCATAGTCTCTCTGGTAATTTGTATTTTTTTTTCTGTGATGTTTCTGTCTTTGATAATTATTTCTTTGGATCACAAATTTAGCTGGGTCAATTCTATTAAACTGCTTTTTAAGTGTATAATTTCAATTATAATATGTTTCATTTCTATTATTCTTTTCCAAAGCCACTTCTCATTTTTACATTGTCTGGTTCCTTGCTCATATTTTCAGACATTTTTTTCTTTAAATATATTTTTGGTAGTTAGAATAATGGTCCTCCTTCCACTCCCAGGATGTCCATGACCTAATCCTCAGAAACCTGCAAATATGTTACCTTACCTGGGAAAAGGGGCTTTGCAGATGTGATCAAGGTAGTGTCCTTGAAATGGTGAGATTATCCTGGATTACCTGGATGGTCCCAATCCAATCACATGAGCTCTTAAGAGCAGAAGAGGAAGGCAGAAGAATGGGTCAAGAGATGCAATGTGAAAAGGACTTAGCCCAGTGTTGCTGGCTGTAGAAAGGTAAGGAAGAGGCCATAAACCAAGAAAGGCAGCAGCCTTTGGAAGCTGGGAACAACCTTCAGTTTATAGTCAGCATGAAAATGGGGACCCCAGTCCTACATCCACAAGGAATTGAACTCAGTCAGTAATGTGAATGGGCAGAAAACTGATTCTGCCTTACAACTTCCAGAACATATCTGCCACCCTTAATTTCAGTCCAATGAGAACTGTACTGTACTGAACTTCTGTTCTATAGAACTATACAATAATTAACTTATGCTATTTTAAGCCACTGTTTGTAATTTTTTTTTGCAGCAATAGAAAATTAATATAGATTTTAGTACTAGAATTGAGGTGTTTCTGTAACAAATATCTAAAAATGTGAAATTGATTTTGGTATCAGGCAGTGGGTACAGGCTGGAAGAATTTTATGAAGTATGGAAGAAAAAGCCTAGTTTTCTTTGAATAGACTGTTAGCAGAAATATGGACATTAAAGAATGTCCATGAGGGCTCAGAAGGAAGTAAAGAGCATTACAGAGAAGTCCTAAATTGCCTCATAGAAAATATAAATGGTCATGAACAAACTATTAATAGAAACATGGATTTTAAGAATGCTGCTGGTGAGGGCTCAGAAAGAAATGAGAACATGTTATTGGAAACCAGAGGAAAAGGGATTTTTGTTACATAGAAATCTTAGCAGGCTTGTGTCATGCAGTTATATGGAAAACAGAACTCGTAAGCAATGAACTTGGATATCTAACTGAGGAGATTTCCAAGTAAAGTGTTGAATGTGCAGACTGATTTCTTCTTTTCCCTTAGAGTAAATGCAAGAGGAAAGAGATAAACTGACAGAGGAACTGTTAAACAAAAAGGAATCAGAACTTGATGATTTTGGAAATTCTCAGCCTTCCCATATGGCAAAATGTTAAAATTAAGATATTCATTTAAATTTATTTAAAAATTAAGAGATTATTTTTCTGAGCTATTTCAGAAAGATCGAAAGATCAGAGTAATCAGTAACATAAAAGACTCTTTGAAAAAATTAAGGAAGTTATCATAAATCCCATCAGTCATCTCATCAGAAGCCAAAAGTAGAGATTTTCTTGGAAAGATCTGCGCATGAGCCTCTTTGTCTAATGGATTGAATCCTTGTGACATCTATGGAAAATCCACAGAGCTCTTGAGAATCTTATACAAGCAGAGACACTGCCAACTTGGACTGAAGAGGTCAGAGAGATATGATGTGAGAAAGTCTCAACCTGCCTTTGCTGGCTTTGAAAGTAAAAAAGGAGCCCAAAGTCAAGTCATGTGGCAGCATCTGGAAACTGGGAGAAACCCTCAACCTAGAGCCAACAATAAAACAAGGGGCTTAGTCCTATAACCACAAAGAACTGACTTGTGCCAACAACCCAGATGAACAAGAAATTAATTCGATTCTCCCTAGAGCCTCCAGAATGAATTGCATCCTGCCTATACTTTGAGTTTCATCTGGTGACACTTGTACAATTTGTTGTTTTATGACACTAAGTGTGTGGTAATTTGTCATAGAAAATAAAAATAGCAATAGAAAATTAATTTCTCTTTTAATTTTAGAATATTCAACATACTCCTTTTCTGAATCTGATCATTCCAATACAATGTATCTTTGTAAGACTATGTCTTCTGTATGGTTTTTTTCAGCTTTCTCTCAAGTCTAATTTATTCTTTATGCTTTGCAATTTTTAAATTAGTAACTAATTATTTTAGAAATTTATCTTGGGAACATTCAATTTGGATTCACAAAGCAAGTGATTTATTTTGCTTCTACTCACTGACTGTGAATCTGGAACCACTCTAAATTACTGGATAAAGTTCGTTGATCACACAGGTAAATTCTGCCACCAAGTCTCAGTGAAAGCCATCTAATAATTCTGAGTTCTAAGGACAATTCTGTGTCCCTCCACCCAGTGCAGTGTCTAGATAGGCATGTTTTTTTGATGTACCTTCTTGGTGGTAGGTTTATTTTGTATAGACCCTTATTCTTAGAGTGTTGTCCTTAAGGGTTCTGATTCTCTGAGAGAGACACTTCTATCAGACTACAACTAGAGTTAGCCCTTTGCTTCATCTTCTGTCCCAGTGTTTCCCTTACTTACCTCTTGGGTTTCTTTTTTCACTTCGTTTTTGCCCCCTTTGGATTCTTTGCTTTCTTACCCTTTCAGAAAAGCATTTAAAAAGAAGTATTTTATAGTCATATTTTTAGAGTTTTTCATTTAACAGCTGCCAGAAAAGGAACGCTCTATAAATTATTTTTAATCCTACTTAAATTTAGTTTCTAAAAATTGAAGTGGGCTTCCCTGGTGGCACAGTGGTTGAGAGTCCGCCTGCCGATGCAGGGGACACGGGTTCGTGCCCTGGTCCGGGAAGATCCCACATGCTGAGGAGCGGCTGGGCCCGTGAGCCATGGCTGCTGAGCCTGCGCGCCCGGAGCCTGTGCTCCGCAATGGGAGAGGCCACAACAGTGAGAGGCCCGCGTACCGCAAAAAAAAAAAAAGAAAAAAAAAATTGAAGTAATACAGTTTGTTGCCTGTACAAGGGTTTTATTACCTTAAGTAAAACTGTTATCAAAGTGATAGTTTTTTCATTCAACTTCTTCATGCATTTAACAAGTACAGGGCTTCCCTGGTGGTGCAGTGGTTAAGAACCCGCCTGCCCATGCAGGGGACACAGGTTTGAGCCCTGGTCCGGGAAGATCCCACATGCTGCGGAGCAACTAAGCCCACGTGCCACAACTACTGAGCCTGCCTGTCACAACTACTGAAGTCTACATGCCTAGAGTCCGTGCTCCACAACAAGAGAAGCACCACAATGAGAAGCCCACGCACTACAAAGAAGAGCAGCCCCCGCTCACCGCAGCCAGAGAGACAGCCCCAGCACAGCAGCAAAGACCCAACACAGCCAAAAATAAATAAATAAATAAATTTAAAAATAAAACCAGAAACAAGTACAGTTCCTGATGGTACTAATGTCAAGAAAAATTAGCAGACCACAGGCAATATGTTTCACATTTTAAGTCTCTACTTTCTAAAAATGTATTGATAGCACTATATAAAGACTCTCCTCCAGACTCCAAATATAGAAAAAAAAAAAAAAACATAGTCTTTGAGAATCAAACTCTAAGAAATTCAATTAGTCTTTGTACTGCTTTTATATTTTAAATAAACATAATTAAGCTCAAATCTTTAGATTTAGAAAGTATGTTTACTTTTTGATTTGTAAATTAAAGATCTACATTTCCTTGATATTTACAACCAGTCTTGATCCACTCAATCAGAAGTAATCCAATCCTTTGTCCTTCCATAACAAGGGATTATGTTATGATGTAATAATTTGTTTATATATTTGGGTTTGTTTTTTTTTAACTAGACTGTGAGCATCTTGAAAAGAGAAGCCATATGTATTAAAAGTATTGTAATGGGCCCAGAATTTAGCACTGAATTTAGGTACTGAATAGATATTTGATGAATTTAATCTATGAGTGAGTATGTTTAGTACAATGTAAGAAGTTTATAATTCTGTATACATATTATTTTAACCTGTATTTTAAACTAATATTAGGGAAAATTTTTTTAGTATTACTAGAAATATTATAGAATTGTAGGCCAGCATTAGTGAGAGACATCACTCCAAATGAAGTAATTTGTACTCTAAGTAGAGATTCCCTTCTTTCTTTCTCTTCTTGTTTACCATCTAATTCACATATTTCATTGCACAATGAATGAATGAGAGCTTAGATTCTTAAATAAAAGTAATTTAAAATTGTATTTTGCCTGAAGCATTGTTAACAGGATAATGGTAACGCCCAATGAAAGAAAATCCTTAAAGTAAAAGAAGTAACATTGTCAGCATTTAAAATAAATGTTTTCCAGAGCTGATTTTTAAGTAATTTGCATTACTTACTTTTAAAAGAAATACACTATGTTGCCAAACAAAGAAATAAACAAAATCCCAAAACAATAATCCAAAACAAATAAAACCTTTGAGAATTTAGTGTTACATATAGAAGGCATACAAGTTACATCTTCTTACATATATTTTTCAAGCTTACACCCCTATATTTTGTTCTTAAAATGTTCAACTGAAAATGGTGTTTAAATATCAGCCATATGTTCTTCTATTTTTATACTAATCCTTCCAGAGTAATCACCCCCTCTAAAGTAATAAATACATTTAATGGAATTAGGACCCAATCTTCACCCCTTTCTTCATTTAACTTTCTATGTCCTGTAAGAACTGTGAATGTGGGTCCCCTTCAATATTTCAGATGCAAAATAGAGAAACCAAACTCATTCTGTTCTCTAACAAAATAGTTTATATTCCTTTTCTATCAGTTTTAAAATTTTTCCTTTTTTTCTGTGAGAATAATCTTAAAACCCTCTCTGTTCTTCCTTCATTCCTCTTATCTAATCTATCATAAAGAGCTGTCATATTTGTTTGCTTCCAGGTCTTCTGGCCTCTATTAGAATTAGGACATCACTTCATGTCTTGACAGGACTAGGTAATTTTCAAAGATCCCTTTTAATTCAATACTTTTTATCTTTTTTAACTGATCACCCTGACCACATTGTGGATTCTTGTACCCAACTCCAATGGCAATAATCCAATTTAGTAGTTTGCAGGTAGAGGACACTAGAGATGAAACTGGAACAGTCACTCAATATTATCCATCAAAGTATGTCCGTAATCTCAATCTGCTCTGGCTATACAATTTTTATTACATTTTTCTCAAATGCTCTTCATTACAACTTGTCACTCTAGCACACTGCATATCTATAGGATCTTTCACGCTTTTGTTAACGGTCGTCATAGCACAAAACGTTCCCTTCTCATTGTCTCTTCAGTAGAAAATTTGCAAAATTCGGTTTAACTCTTATCTTTTCCAGGTAGTTTACACAGTGATAAGAAACCAAAATTTGGGCGTTAGTTAGGCCTCAGCTTGTAACTGTGCCACTTACCAGCTACATAACTTTAACCAGCCTCAGGTTTCTCATTCAGCCCATATTTGATAACTCATTCCAACCTCTATTAACTCAGGATTAATTGTCCTTTACTTGTTTTATGTATTTACACAGTGATTTACTTGTATGGCTATTGTGCGAGAGGGCACTGAAAGGACATTTAATAAGTAATCATCAAACAGTTTATCATGTTTTGATATTTTTGAAGTTGAGAAATAACAGATAAAACAGAACCAATAACATTGAGTGTTTATCATGAACCGGAAAATTTCTCCATGCTCAGTTACTAAAAATACATTTGAATATTCTATTACACACTGTTTTGGCATAATTTTTATTCTTTAAAACTAAAATACACGTACATAAACATACACATCCCCCGAGTAAACAGCTTACCTTAAGATTGTTTTGAATTTGGCTTCAGAAACCATCCAAAGCAGATATCTACAAGTCAATAATTATGAAACTACAGTCAGTTAGCTTGAAGATAAAGGTGCTTTTACTTTTAGCAATGATTTTTAATATTTTCTACAAAAAATTAGTAGCATATTCATCATCTAGAAGTTTTTGTTTATTGCCTTGACCACTAAAGTTTTGGAATATTCATAAAATATATTTTAAAAATCAGTAAACACTTTTAAGCTAAAGGAATTTGACTTGTTTCACTATTTGCAAAGCCTATTGATGAGTTATATCCCAAATATCATCTTATTAAGCATTATTAAATTGTATTAAAAATTAACATTTTAAATAAAGCTATAATAATAGGACTTCTGAACTTGACCCATTTTATGATAATGAACACTAGACTAAAATATACTATAGGAAGCGTGTGTATATACCATACGCACCACACATACACCATATGTATATGTGTGAGTATTCCAAATGTATGTTTACATATTGATAGAATGGTATTACACACACACACACACACACACACACACACACACACACATAAGTAAATTTAAGGAAAAAAACACAGGTAGACCTAAATAATTTGGTAAAGTAAACCAAGTATTTGGGTGTAATTTAATGGATCAAATTCAACTGAGCTCAAGTGTTTGGATAACCTGATATTTTGGTGATATTAACAATAACAGCAGCAAAAGTCATGTTGTGAGTTTTATAGTTTAAAGAACACTTTCTCACATTCTTGTTCAAGTCTTCAGTAACCCTCATGATCACAAATGTGTTCCCTCCCAAATACTAATAAGGTAAGCTCGGTCTGAATTAACACAGAGGTAGTTACATAGGAAGCTTGCCCCTCAAATACCCATTCTGAGATTAGTCTTTACATTTAAAATACAAGCTATGTCATATTCCCTCATAAACAAAACACACTTGAAATCTATGAAATATAACTTTTCATGTGGCTGAAGCTCTTCTTTTAGATCTTGTCTCAAACATCCCTTCTTCAGAATGATGGCAGATATTAATCAAATAATGACTCAAATCAATACATAACTATATGTTATATTAAATGTGATGAAGAAGACTCATATGGTACTTTGAGTATAATGAGGATGCTGATTTAGTTTGGAGGGAATAAAATTTAAACTCAGAATGATCAGGCAAAGACAGAGCAGGGAAGAGAGAGAGTGGCCAGTTTTGAAGGACTGGCAGGTGCACAGTGCTGAGGCATGAAGGAGCGAGGCACCATGGAGGAGCAAGAAGAAGGCCATAGGGCTAAAGCACAGACCGGGAGGGGTGAGTGGGGGTGTACAGAGCTGGAGAGCTCTGGCAGGGGCACGGCAGGTTATGAAGAAGATTTGTTTTTATCTTACATATTACAAGAGGCCATTGAAAGGATTTCTGCAGATGAGTGACATAATAAGGTTTCCTTGAAGAGGGTAGCTCTGAGAGGAGGAAAAAAGTGGAGGAAGAGTGAATGTTGGAACCCAGTGAAGGGTTATTGCTCTAGTTCAGGAAAGAGAGGTAGTGGCTTTGACTTGAGTGTTTGCAAAAGATATTGAGAAAATGGGTTTATTTTAATAAGTTTTGTGTGATACAGTATAATCTGTCTCTCTAACTTGATTATAAGTTCTATGAGGGCAGAGACTGTATCTTTTTACTGACCATTATATCCTCTGTCATCATATGCTTTGTACATAGTTGATACTCCAAAAAATAATTTTTTAATGAATGAATGGTAGGAAAGGAAGAGAAAATTGGAAAGCATAAGGAACTGTTATACTATAATAGTATAATTGTACTATTTGCTGTGATAAGAATCACTAGAAAAGATCAGGTTTGCAAGTGAAGTCATAAGTTTAGATTTAAAAAGTGCAATTATTTGGAAAAGCAATATCTACCATAAGAATATCAGTAATTGTGTGATGTCATGGGAGTGGATGCAATATCTATGGAGAGAAAATAGATTAATAATGATAACTGAAAATTTGCAGGCTCTTACTATGTATCAGGCACAGTTCTAAGGATTTTACATGTATCAATCCCATTAGTCCTCAAAATAACTCCACAAAGAATATTTTATTTATTATCCCACTTTAAAGATGCAAAAACCAAGGTACAGAGAAATTATATAACTTGCCTAAATTCATGCAGCTAGTAAATGGCAGAACTAGGATGTGATAGGCAGAATTCTAAGATGGCCTCAAACACTCCTAACCCCTGGTGTACGTACCTTGTACACACAATTTCCTCTCCTGTGCAGGGCAAAATCTGTAATTGTGATGGGATACAATTCCTACTATTTAGTTATTAATCAGTTGACTTTGAGTTAAAAACAAAAGGGAGATGACGTAGGCCTAGCCTAATCAGTTCATCCCTTTAAAAGAACGTCAAATTGGAAGTGTTAGAAGGTCTAGGTAGGGGGTCACGTGGCAGAGAATCACAGGCAGTTTCTAAGAACTGACACTAGGCCCTGGCCAACAGCCATCAAGAAGATGGGACCTTCAGTTCTACAACCACAAGAAATTAAATTCTGCCAACACTAGTGAGCTTGGAAGAAGATTCAAGCCTCTCAGATGAGTCCTCAGCCCTAGCCTCCAGCTAGAATTCAGCCTGGTGAGACCTTGAGCAGAGAACCCAGCTGAACTCCACCCAGATTTCTGTCCTGCAAAACTGTGAAATGCTGAATGAGTGTTGTCTTAAGCCACAAAGTTGTGGGAATTTGCTACACAGAAACAGGAAACTAATGCACAGGATTAAACATAGGTAGTCAGTTTATGTAGCCTGTGTTGTTAAAGACTTAGCTGTACTGCATAAGGTACGAGAGTTGGGAAGTGAGAAGAGAGGCTAATGCCAGCAGAGCCCTGGAGAATGCAGGCATGCGCAGAGGAAAATGAACCAGCAAGGGAAACTGAAGAGAAACAAAGAAACTCAGGAAAATCCAACAGAGTATGGCATGATGGAAGACATGAAGAAGGATCTGTGGAAGGAGGGACCTTGACAAGGCAAGAGTATGGAGGCTGCAGAGAACAAGTCTGATGAGGACTGAAGCATGTTTGCTGCATTCAGTAAGATAGAGGAGGCTGTTATGAGCTTTCCTCTGGTCAACGGAAAAGTGCAGCTGGCATTTAGAATACCTCCCTTTTTTTTTAATTAAGGGGAAAAACCATGTGTTTGGCTGGGGAGAAAAATCTTTTCCAGATAGACTTTCATTGCTCGATATTTTCATACAGGAGAATTATAGACCTCTTCCTCAAGAACCAGACACATTTGGTTAATTACAGCAGATTTGAAAAGTAAATCAATTAAAATGTTGTTTTGTCACAAAATTTAACTTCCAGGATTAACAATTTCTTAAGTGACAAGGCAAAATTACATCCAATTAGTATTCTAAAGAAAATTTAATCTCCTGAGATGACTAATGAAAAACAGTAGAAGGAACAGAACAGAAAAAAGAGAACTTAGTTTCCAAAGATCTGTTACTTTGATCATTTACATTGCTACTCTAAGGGAAAGCTATTCTTTTCTCCTTACGGAAAATGACAACAGATGCAGAAAACAAAATATAAGCAGACACTAAGTAAATCAATAAGTATCCACTTTGTAATAGGGTACAATTGAGAAGACAGTGTACACACAGAGATAATTAAATTTATGGCCTTTTATGCTGCCTTATTCACCTAATGATGTTGTTTTGAGTACTCTTGTTCCAATACTTCATTTTGGTGACTAATTTTATGGAAGGAAGAAATAACAATGGCCAACTCTCCTCTTATCCCACATAAGATATTAAAAAAAACAGAATTCATTCTACATGTAAGTTGTTCCTAATACGTGAGGGGAAAACTTGTCTCCAATGGAACCCTTAGGAAATGAGAGGAAAGTTTACCCAGGGTTCTCTGCCACATACTCAGCATAGGATTGGGGCCATGTGTAATGGCCCAGCCTGAGCTGAGATTTAAAATTTTCTATTTTGAATGATCGAGACAGATGCCCAATGAGATAGAGACCCAAGTGTGAGAGTGCAGTGTTCGTGTTTCTTCTGGTGGCTTACACAAAATCTCTTCACATCTGACTTCATCCCTTTGTCTCTTCTGAGACCCTTTGTCCCAGACATGATTGTGGGTTTGCCTGTTCCTAGCACTTTACCCATCTATTCATAGATAGCTTAATAGACCTAATACAGTCATTACTTATATTCCAAGGTTATCATTCCTTTTGCTGATCACTTACATTTCAAAATCTTGAGTTTGTTTTGCATTCAACTTATTTTCATGTATTTGGCTTCCACTTTTAGCTGCTTATGGATGAGACAGTTCTTGCTAACAGAAGCAACCTTACTAGTGAGCATGTGATTGCTGTCTAGTGCAAGACAAAGACTGATTCATTAATGAGTCATACATCTTCATAAAGAAAAGAGACTTCTGTCATCTTTGCATAAAATTCTTTAAAAAGAAAGTCTACCCTTTCGTGCGATTGGTCATTCCAGAAAACACATCACATCTTCTTACTCAATAAGCCCTGAACCTCTAACCAAAACAAGAGGCTCGACTAGAGTGCCTTGACCTTTCCTTAAAGTCCTTCTCTTTTCATTCATGGAATTTTGAGATTAACCTTAAAATGAAGCTTGGTCTTTTTTCTTTTTTCCTCAAAAAAGAAACTATAAAAATATGAGACAAAGACAAGTGTGAGAAACAATTTCAAATTTTATTTTCTATGTTGGATATCCCAGAACCATATTGTATCAATAGTTTCCCACATTATTGACAACTAAATAAATTCTTGGCTGATGTTTCAGATCTTTCATCTCAAACATTCCAAATCTCTAATGGCCTTAAACTTTAAAGCCTAATCATTCAGATTATTCTTTATCCCTTTTCCCAACTGGAATGTAGATACAGCAAGTCTACCTGTTATCTTTCCAGTATGCCTTTCTTATACAAAATGAGATAGATAACTTCTTATGGCCATCTTGTCCAACCCTAACTTTTTATTATTTTCCCAAACTATAGTTTTTGTCTTAGGCTGTGTTCACTGTGTATAAATACTTCACATTGTTTTCCAATTACTTGAATAAACTGATTGTTTTGGTGAGCAGCACTCCTGGTATAATAAGAGTACAGAACAACTCTTCCATATACCTGTGCTGATGAGCTATAGTCCCCAAAGGAGGTAAATTTTAAGCTTTGTAGGACCACAGTCTAGAATACAATATAAAATATAGACTACAATTTGGTCTGAAGCTTTTTCAGGAGAAAGATACATGGTCCAAAAGATCTTAGGAATCCAGACTAAATTCTAAGCTCAAATTCTTTATGTTTTCCCCAGGAACCACTGTGACTTTAGGGAGATTTATATTTCCAGATAAAATGAATCCTCATAACAATGACAGCAGCAGGAACCAGAACTAGATTGCTTTGAACTATGCTTGTCTATGAATATCTTTCATAATCCAGCTAATATGCACCTGTTGTGCTTTGTACCTATATTTTGATATCAGTGGAAATGCTACTTTTTTGTAATCAATTTCTTCTTTTAAAAACAGATTTCATTTCTCCTAACAATTTTATTTAACTTTGAGGATTTTCTATATTGGATCCCAAAGTATTTCTTAACTGCTTCACAGTTAATAATAGGAAAACTTAACTTTCATGACTTGACTCTAAAACACACTACAAAGAATGTCTTAACTGACAGCAAACTTCTTGGAGGATGTTCTTTTAATTAAGGTCCATTCCCTGGCCATTGATATTTAGGAAATTGGAAAGCCTGATAAAAAATAAATATCTTAAAGTTTGCTGTATATTTCCTTGCTCCATAACTAATTATACCTTTAGGTATATCTACACATCCAAATGACACCAGACAATGAGCTTTTAAATTATAAATGTCTTTGGTAGAATTCTTTTAAGTTAAAGGTGAAAAAAGGTGAGGAGTGTTAAATTCTTATTCATTTTTAAAAATGAGAAGTAGCACACAGAAGGAACAGTTAAGTAATTCAAAACAAACTGATGGGGAGTTGATCATTAAATAGACTTTTTGAAGGGTATGCTGAAATAATTTGACATATTTTACTTAATGAACTTAATCTTTATTATAAAAAATTAACTACTATTGAGAAACCATTATTTACTGAGCTTTTAATGTAGAGTATTAATTTTTTTAATCTTGCAAAATATGAATTGTTTTCCCGTGTGAAAATTATGGTTTCAACTACTTGCTTTAATGAAAAAAATGGGTAATCATGAATTCCCTGAATTTCAATCAAAAATAGTTTCCAACAGGGAAATAACTCCATCACTATGTCATCAAATTCATGGCTCTTCTGACTATTAAATGGATGTTTCCCTACTATCACTTTTTAATGTTAAAAGAAAGGAAAATATCAGTTGTTAAAAAGCTTATTTCTTACAGGAAATATTTTCTAGGTAATGCCAATAAAAATCTGGTGAAAAGAAACAGGTTTTTCTGCCTTAGGGGGTTTTTGTTTGTATTGTTTTCTTTTAAAAAAAAAAAAAACCTGAGAATTGTACATGTTTAAGGCAGCATACAGAAACTAACTTTCCATTGTTGAGCCATAAAATATACTTTGGAAGGAAAAATAAGTCTCACCATACTCCAGATTAATACAATCTTTTTTCTTCATATGTGTAAAATTGAGCAAAATTGAAGTTCAAGTGAATTAATATTTTTAAAGTGACCAGAAAGGTAGGGATCAGCAAATATTTTAGGAAAAGGGCCAGATAGTAAATATTCTTTGCTTAGTGGACCAACAGTTCTCTGTGACAACTACTCAACTCTAACATTGTGGTGGAAAAGCAGCCTAGACAATGCATATATAAATGTGTGTGACTGTGTCCCAATAAAACTTTATTTACAAAAAGAGTACATAAGGCCCATGGCCTGTAGTTTGCTGATCCTAATATAAGAGAATAATAAAATATAATCATAACATGGAAATGATGAAACCAAGACACTTTCTTGTAGTGTGCTAAAAGCTTTCTCATCATTTTGTCCAAATAGCTAACAGCAGCTTTCAGGTATAAACATTAGGCTCTGGGCTACAACCCTTAGTTAATGGAAAAATAGGACATCTATTCTTCTAATTTTTTTTTTTTTTGTGGTACGCAGGCCTCTCACTGTTGTGGCCTCTCACATTGCGGAGCACAGGCTCCAGACACGCAGGCTCAGCGGCCATGGCTCACGGGCCCAGCTGCTCCGTGGCATATGGGATCTTCCCGGACCAGGGCACGAACCCGTGTCCCCTACATCAGCAGGCGGACTCTCAACCACTGCACCACCAGGGAAGCCCTCTTCTAATTCTTTTGAAATGTCCTCCATGAAATACTCTCAGAGGTAAAAATTTTAATGATTTATAGTGAGCTGTTAAAACCAACAGTATTTTCATCTCATCTTTATATTAGTGTAAGGAATTCCACAATCTGGCATCTTTTAATGATTTGTACTATTGGGGCAGCAGATTGAGAACATACGCAGGTAAACTTGAAGTTGCTAATTTTATATATATATATATATATATATATATATATATATATATATATATATATATATATAGTTTTTTTTCTTATTTACCCTTGCTAAAAACTCTGAAAGATATAGTAGTATTAGTCACACTTTATAGGTCATAAATCTGAAGTTTAAAGTGGTTAAGTATATTACCAATGTTACATAGCTGTAGGGCCAGGATTTGAAAAATTAGACCCATGCAGTGCTACCATGTATGGTTGTGTAATTTCTGCACTTGTTAGAACACTACATATAAGGGTATAGATGAGGTAGATTGGTATATTTATTATTGAAAATTTCCCACAGGTGTCAATAGAGTTTATTTGTCTTGAAAAAATCAATATTATGACTATTTTTTGATAGAAAGATGTATATTTTAGGATTCTTTTTCTAATTTACAGCAATGAACCATATGTAATAGCTCCAGTCCTGGCCTGATTCTAAAGACATTGTTCTTTCACATTATGATGAATTTTGTGTCAGGACAGCCTCCTGGAGTGTTACAAAAAGTAAGGTCTTGAGGGAATTCTGTGCTACTAGACTGTATATGTAACAGTCCCTTCCCTGCCTTAAAGTCCTGGGAATAGTTTATAACTATGAAAACAGAGAAAGGTTTTATATAACATGAAAGAAATTTCAAGATAGGAATGACAGGACCTGGTAACTGCCTGGATACAGAGAATAAGAAAGAGATAAGAATTGTAGATAATATAAATATCATAAGATGGTTGACTAGATGTATGAATATATTATTAATTAAGATTGGGAGATAAAGTCTGGGGGAAGAGGAAAGATTCCTTTTTTGAAGTTCAGTATGAGATGATGGAGAAATCAAAAAGAAAGTGGAAAATATGTACCCAAAGTTAAGACAGTGAGTAAGGATGAGCTGGGGATTTGGGTGTCATTTTCATAGAAGTGTGAGAGCTAATGCCAAGAGAATGAGAGAATGTAGTTGGGAAGCGTCTAGGATTGGGAGAAGTGGGACCTACAAGATAAGCCAAAAAAAGAAATAACACTGTAGAACTCTAATTAGAGATGGGATATGACAAGTTAAAAATAGCATCACTGAAGCCAAAAACAAAGAATGTGTTAATGAAAAGAGATTCTCAAGAATGTCCCTTACTTCAGAGAGTTCCAGGAAGATGCGAACTGTGCAGAAATCACTATATCTGGCAATCCAAGAACAACTAGTGAATGCTGCACAGTCAGTCTCAATCCGATAATAAAGTGAGGGGCCAGAACTCGGTGGAGGGTAAAGATGAAGAAATAGAATGTGCAGACATTTTAAAAAAAATCTAAAACCTAAGAGAAGGCAGAAAAGGAGGAAAGAAGGATAAAGATTTGTTCTGTTTCATATTTGTTTTTATGAGCTGAAGCTGACTGGACATTTTTGAAGATGGAAAAGTATCTGGAAGAAAGAAAGCAATTTAAGATAAAAAGTTGGAGATGAATAACTGACACTACTGTATTTCACAGAAGATCCAGGAATCCCAAGTCATCAATCAGTAGTGGCTTCAAGTGATATCCTGTCCTGCTTCTATCTTTTTTTTTTAAGGAGCTTTATTTAGATATTATTTGCATACCATAAAATTGACACATTTTAAGTGTACAATTCAATGGATTTTAGTATTTTTATGAGGCTTTACTTTTATGTGTCCAATATTTGACCTAGCCATAAGAAGATCTCATCTGTCTCAGAATATTGTAGATCCTCCCAACTTAATCATGATGATAGAAATATAAAATAAAATAATAATAGAGAAATGTTAGTGCTATAGGCTGCATCAGCATTACAGGTCACCCTGTGGAATGAGGTAAATGCCCTAAATAGTTGCATTTGTAGCTTTCACAATAGATAATAATAAACCACACTTATGACTCAAATAAATTTTGTTTTCTAGCATTAAGATCTATTTAGATGTGTAACTGACCTATAAAGTAACTATGCAGTAATGTACTAACTACAGTACATTTTTGCCTTACACTGACCTCTAAGGTTTGTTTTTGTTTGTTTGCTGGTTTGTTTTTGGTCATACTTCCCAGGGCAATTTTGCACCATTTCAAGTAGCCATTGTAATAACTCTTTGTGTTAAATCTTGATCTTAGGTTGTGAAAACTTGCTGGTGCCTACAAATAACAAAACATCATGTATCTCTCTGTAGTCTTGCATTAAATTCATGGATGTAGATATTTGTACACTTTTGTTCCTGAGTGATGATTTCTAGCCTTACAGCTCTTTGCATTACCTGGAATTGGAAGGAAAGGTTCTTCAAATGAAGTAAAATGTAAACAGTACAAAAAAGAACATGAACCATGGCTTATTCATAATATACCTATATATGTTACCCTTTATCAGGATATAAGATTTAAAGAGGACCTACAAGATGGCGGAGAGGTAAGATGTGGAGATCAGCTTCCTCCTCACAAATACATCAAAAATACATCTATACGTGGAACAATTCCTACAGAACACCTACTGAATGCTGGCAGAAGACTTCAGACTTTCCAAAAGGCAAGAAACTCCCCACATACCTGGGTAGGGCAAAAGAAAAAAGAAAAAACAGAGACAAAAGAATAGGGATGGGACCTGCACCAGTGGGAGGGAGCTGTGAAGGAGGAAAAGTTTTCACACACTAGGAAACCCCTTCACTGATGGAGACGGGGGGTGGCAGGGGAGAAGCTTCAGAGCTATGGAAGAGAGTGCAGCAACAGGGGTGCAGAGGGCAAAGCAGATATTCCTGCATAGAGAATCACTGCCGACCAACACTCACCAGTCTGAGAGGCTTTGCTCACCCGCCAGAGCGGGCGGGGGCTGGGAGCTGAGGCTCGGGCTTCAGTCGGAGCGCAGGGAGAGGACTGGGGTTGGTGGCGTGAACATAGCTGATGGGAGCTACTGCACCACAGCTAACCAGGAAGGAGTCTGGGAAAATGTCTGGAAATACCTAAGAGTCAAGAGACCATTGTTTCAGGGTGCACTATGAGAAGGGATTCAGAGCACTGCCTAAATGAGCTTCAGAGATGAGGGTGAGCCACAGCTATCAGCGCAGACCACAGAGATGGGTGTGAAATGCTAAGGCTGCTGCTGCAGGCACCAAGAATCCTGCGTGCAAGCATAGGTCACTATCCACCACCACCAGGGTCCCGTGATCCAGGGACAACTTCCCCAGGAGAACACACGGCGTGCCTCAGGCTGTTGCAACATCATGCTGGCCTCTGCTGCTTCAGGCTCACCCCACATTCCATACACCTCCCTCCCCCCCGGCCTGACTGAGCCAGAGCCCCTTAATCAGCCGTTCCTTTAACTCCCTCCTGTCTGGGCAAAGAACAAACACCAGAGGGTGACCTAAATGCAGAGGCAGGGCCAAATCCAAAGCTGAACCCCAGGAGCTGTGCAAACAAAGAAGAGAAAGGGAGGTTTCTCCATGCAGCATCAGGAGCAGTGGATTAAATCTCCACAATCAACTTCATGTACCCTGCACCTGTGGAATACCTGAATAGACAACAAGACATCCAAAAATTGAGGCAGTGGACTTTGGGGGCAACTGTAGACTTGGGGTTTGCTGTAAATGACTGACTAGTTTCTGATTTTTATATTTATCTTAGCATAGTTTTTAGTGCTTATTATCATTGGTGAGTTTCTTTATTGGTTTGGTTGCTGTCTTATTTTTTTTAAAAAACTTTTTTAATTTTTTCATTTTAATAATATTCTTATTTTTTATTTTAATAAATTTGTTTATTCTATTTCACTTTATTTTATTTTTTCTTTCTTGCTTTTCCTCCATTTTCTTCTAAGCCATGTGGCTGACAGTGTCTTGGTGCTCTGGCCAGGTGTCAGGCCTGAGCCTCTTAGGTGGGAAAGGCAAGTTCAGGACATTGGACCACCAGAGACCTCCAGGCCTCATGTAATATCAGTCAGTGAGAGCTCTGCAAGAGATCTCCATCTCAATGCTAAGACCCAGCTTCACTCAATGACCAGAAAACTCCTGTGCTGGACACCCCATGACAAACAACTAGCAAAGCAGGAACACAACACAACCCATTAGCAGAGAGGCTGCCTAAAAGCATAATAAGTTCACAGATACCCCAAAACACAACACTGGACGAAGTCCTGCACACCAGAAAGACAAGATCCAGCCTCACCCACCAGCACACAGGCACGAGTCCCCTCCACCAGGAAGCTTAAACAACCCACTGAAATAACCTTACCCACTGGGGAAAGACAGGAAAAACAATAAGAACAACAAATATGCAGCCTGGGAAAAGGTGACCTCAAACACAGTAAGTTAAGCAAAATGAGAAGACAGAGAAATACACACCAGATGAAAGAGCAAGTTAAAAACCTACCAGACCAAAACAAATGAGGAGGAAATAGGCAGTCTACCTGAAAAAGAATTCAGAGTAAAAATTGTAAAGATGATCCAAAATAATGGAAATAGAAAGGAGAAAATACAAGAAATGTTTCACAAGGACCTAGAAGAATTAAAGAGCAAACAAACAATGATGAACAGCACAATAAATGAAATTAAAAATTATCTAGAAGGAATCAATAGCAGAACTGAGGCAGAAGAAAGGATAAATGACCTGGAAGACAAAATAGTGGAAATAACTGCTGCAGAGACGAATAAAGAAAAAAGAATGAAAAGAACTGAGGACAGTCTCAGAGAACTCCAGGACAATATTAACTGCACCAACATTCGAATTATAGTAGTCCCAGAAGAAGAAGACAAAAAGAAAGGGAATGAGAAAATATTGGAAGAGATTATAGTTGAAAATTTCCCTAATATGGGAAAGGAAATAGTCAAGTCCAGGAAGCACAGAGAGTCTCATACAGGATAAATCCAAGGAGAAACATGCCAAGATGCATACTAATCAAACTATTGAATACAAAGAAAACATATTAAAAGCAGCAAGGGAAAAGCAACAAATAACATACAGGGGAATCTCCATAAGGTTAACAGCAGATCTTTCAGCAGAAACTCTGCAAGCCAGAAAGGAGTGGCAGGAAATATTTAAAGTGATGAAAGGGAAAAACTACAACCAAGGTTACTGTACCCAGCAAGGATCTCATTTAGATTTGATGGAGAAATTAAAACCTTTACAGACAAGCAAAAGCTAAGAGAATCAGCACCACCAACCAGCTTTACAACAAATGCTAAAGGAATTTCTCTAGGCAAGAAACACAAGAGAAGAAAAAGATCTACAATAACAAACCCAAAACAATTAAGAAAATGGGAATAGGAACATACATATCAATAATTCCCTTAAATGTAAATAGATTCAATGCTCCAACCAAAAGTCACACTCTGGCTGAATGCATACAAAAACAAGACCCATATATATGCTGTCTACAAGAGACCCACTTCAGACCTACAGACACATACAGACTGAAAGTGAGGGAATGGAAAAAGATATTCCATGCAAATGGAAATCAAAAGAAAGCTGGAGTAGAAATTCTCATATCAGACAAAATAGACTTCAAAGCAAAGACAAGAGACAAAGAAGGACACTACATAATGATCAAGGGATCAATCCAAGAAGATGGTATAACAATTGTAAATATTTATGCACCCAACATAGGAGCACCTCAATACATAAGGCAAATGCTAATAGCCATAAAAGAGGAAATTGACAGTAACACAATAATAGTAGGGGACTTTAACACCCCACTTTCACCAATGGACAGATTATCCATAAGGAAAATATATAAGGAAACACAAAATTTAAATGACACATTAAACAAGATGGACTTAACTGATATTTATAGGACATTCCATCCAAAAACAACAGAATATACTTTCTTCTCAAGTGCTTATGGAACATTCTTCAGGATAGATCATACCTTGGGTTACAAATCAAGCTTTGGTAAATTTAAAAAAATTGAAATCATATCAAGTGTCATTTCGAACTGCAACACTATGAGACTAGATATCAATTACAGGAAAAAAAACTGTAAAAAATACAAACACATGGAAGCTAAACAATACACTACTAAATAACTAAGAGATCACTAAAGAAATGAAAGAGGAAATCAAAAAATACCTAGAAACAAATGAAAATGAAAACACTATGACCCAAAACCTATGGGATGCAGCAAAAGCAGTTCAAAGAGGGAAGTTTATAGCAATACAATCCCACTACAAGAAACAAGAAAAAACTCAAATAAACTATCTACCCTTACAGCTAAAGCAATTAGATACAGAACATCTAAAAAAGGAAGAAAAGGGGCTTCCCTGGTGGCACAGTGGTTGAGAGTCTGCCTGCCAATGCAGGGGACACGGGTTCATGCCCCGGTCTAGGAGGATCACACATGCCACGGAGCAGCTAGGTCCGTGAGCCATGGCCACTGAGCCTGCACGTCCAGAGCCTGTGCTCCATGGTGGGAGAGGCCACAACAGTTAGAGGCCCATGTACCGCAAAAAAAAAAAAAAAAAAGAAGAAGAAAACCCTATAGTAGAAAAAGGAAAGAAATCATAAAAATCAGATCAGAAATAAATGAAAAAGAAATGAAGGAACCAATAGCAAAGATCAATAAAACGAAAAGCTGGCTTTTGAGAAGTTAAACAAAATTGATAAACCAATAGCCAGACTCATCAAGAAAAAAAGGGAAGACTCAAATCACCAGAATTAGAAATTAGAAAGGAGATGTAACAACTGACCCTGCAGAAATACAAAGGATCATGAGAGATTACTACAAGCAACTATATGCCAATAAAATGGGCAACCTGGAAGAAATCGACAAATCTTAGAAAAGTGCAACCTTCTGAGACTGAACCTACAAGAAACAGAAAATATAAACAGACCAATCACAAGCACTGAAATTGAAACTGAGATTAAAAATCTTCCAACAGACAAAAGCCCAGGACCAGTAGGCTTCACAGGATAATTCTATCAAATTTTAGAGAAAAGTTACCACCTATGCTTCTCCAAATCTTCCAAAATATAGCAGAGAAAGGAACACTCTCAAACTCATTCTACAAGTTCATGATCACCCTGATACCAAAACCAGACAAAGATGTCACAAAAAGAGAAAACTATAGGCCAATATCACTGATGAACATAGATAAAAAATCCTCAACAAAATACTAGCAAACAGAATCCAAAAGCACATTAAAAGGATCATACACATGGACAAGTGGGGTTTATCCCAGAATGCAAGGATTTTTCAATATACTCAAATCAATCAATGTGATATACCATATTAACAAATTGAAGGTTAAAAACCATATGATCATCTCAATAGATGTGGAAAAAGCTATCAACAAAATTCAACACCCATTTAGGATAAAAACCCCCAAGAAAGTAGGTATAGAGGGAACTTACCTCAACATAATAAAGGCCATATATGACAAACCCACAGCCAACATTGTTCTCAATGGTGAAAAACTGAAACCATTTCCCCTAAGATCAGGAACAAGACAAGGTTGTCCACACTCACCGTTATTATTCAGCATAGTTTTGGAAGTTTTAGCCACAGAAATCAGAGAAGAAAAAGAAATAAAAGGAATCCAAATTGGAAAAGAAGAAGAAAGCTGTCACTATTTGGAGATGACCTGATACTATACATAGAGAATCCTAAAAATGCTACCAGAAAACTACTAGACCTAATCAATGAATTTGGTAAAGTAGCAGCATACAAAATTAATGCACAGAAATCTCTGGCATTCCTATACACTAATGATGAAAAATCTGAAAGTGAAATTAAGGAAACACTCCCATTTACCACTGCAACAAAAAGAATAAAATACCTAGGAATACAACTACCTAAGGAGACAAAAGACCTGTATGCACTAAACTATACTGACACTGACAAAAGAGATCAAAGATGATACAAGCAGATGGAGAGATATACCATGTTCTTGGATTGGAAGAATCAACATTGTGAAAATGACTATACTACCCAAAGCAATCTACAGATTCAATGCAATCCCTATCAAACTACCAAAGGCATTTTTCACAGAACAAGAAAAGAATTTCACAATTTGTATGGAAACACAAAAGACACAGAACAGCCAAAGCAATCTTGAGAAAGAAAAACAGAGCTGGAGGAATCAGGCTCCCTGACTTCAGACTATACTACAAAGCTACAGTAATCAAGACAGTATGGTACTGGCACAAAAACAGAAAGATAGATCAAAGGAACAGGATAGAAAGCCCAGAGATAAACCCACGCATATATGGTCACTTTATCTTTGATAAAGGAGGCAAGAATATACAGTGGAGAAAAGACAGCCTCTTCAATAAGTGGTGCTGGGAAAACTGGACAGCTACATGTAAAAGAATGAAATTAGAACACTTCCTAACACCATACACAAAAATAAACTCAAAATGGATTAAAGAACTAAATGTAACACCAGACACCATAAAACACTAAGAGGAAAACATAGGCAGAACACTCCATGACATAAATCGCAGCAAGATCCTTATTGACCCACCTCCTAGAGAAATGGATGTAAAAACAAAAATAAACAAATGGGACCTAATGAAACTTCAAAGCTTTTGCACAGCAAAGGAAACTGTAAACAAGGCAAAAAGAAAACCCTCAGAATGGAAGAAACTATTTGCACATGAAGCAATGGACAAAGGATTAATCTCCAAAATATGAAAGCAGCTCATGGAGCTCAATATCAAAAAACAAACAACGCAGTCTAAAAATGGACAGAAGACCTAAATAGACATTTCTCCAAAGAAGATATACAGATTGCCAACAAACACATGAAAGGATGCTCAACATCACTAATCATTAGAGAAATGCAAATCAAAACTACAATGAGATATCACCTCACACCAGTTAGAATGGCCATCATCAAAAAATCTACAAACAATAAATGCTGGAGAAGGTGTGGAGAAAAGGGAACCTTCTTGCCCTGTTAGTGGGAATGTAAATTGATACAGCCACTATGGAGAACAGTATGGATGTTCCTTAAGAAACTAAAATTAGACTACCATATGATCCAGCAATCCCACTACTGGGCATATACCCTGAGAAAACCATAATTCAAAAAGACACATGTACCACAATGTTCATTGAAGCACTATTTACAATAGCCAGGAAATGGAAGCAACCTAATTGTCCATCAACAGATGAAAGAATAAAGAAGATGTGGCACATATATACAATGGAATATTACTCAGCCATGAAAATAAACGAAATTGAGTTATTTGTAGTGAGGTGTGTGGACCTAGAGTCTGTAATTCAGAGTGAAGTAAGTCAGAAATATAAAAACAAATACTGTATGCTAACACATATATATGGAATCAAAAAAAAAAAAGAAAAATGTCATGAAGAGCCTAGGGGCAAGACAGGAATAAAGACGCAGACGTGCTAGAGAATGGACTTGAGGACATGGGGAGGGGAAAGCGTAAGCTGGGACAAAGTGAGAGAGTAGTAGTGTATATATGGACATATATACACTACCAAATGTAAAATAGATAGCTAGTGGGAAGCAGTTTTATAGCACAGGGAGATCAGCTCAGTGCTTTGTGACCAGCTAGAAGGGTGGAATAGGGAGTGTGGGAGGGAGGGAAGTGCAAGGCAGAAGAGATAGGGGGATATATGTATACGTAGAACTGATTCACTTTGTTATAAAGCAGAAACTAACACACCATTGTAAAGCAATTATACTCCAATAAAAATGTTAAAAAAAAAAAAAGAAAAAACGCAGACATAGAGAATGGACCTGAGGATGGGGGAGGGGATGGGTAAGCTGGGACGAAGTGAGAGAGTAGCATGGACTTATATACACTACCAAATGTAAAACAGTTAGCTAGTGGGAAGCAGCTGCATAGCACAGGGAGATCAGCTCGGTGTTTTGTGACCACCTAGAAGGGTGGGATAGGGAGCATGTGAGGGAGACTCAAGAGGGAGGGTATATGGGGATATATGTATATGTATAGCTGATTTACTTTGTTATACAGCAGCAGCTAACACAACAATTTAAAGTAATTATACTCCAATAAAGATGTTTTTTAAAAAAAAGCAGGGTTAATGTCTAACAGTTGCTACAAAGTGCTTAGAATAGCAACATGAACAAAGCAGGGTCAGAAAAAAAACTTTAAGAATGCTGAGCACCATCTTAAAGCTAATACATTTTGTTTTATTTTTGTTTTGTTTTTGGTTTTGGTTTTTGAAGTCTCTGAAACTCTCTACTGTTCACAATAGAAGAAATTTAACATACAAAAGTCAATAAAATGTTATACTATGTATAATTACATCATCTCCTAGTTTTATACATCCATTCTTATATTTTAAAAAATAAATATAGATTTTGAGGATTTGAAAGGATGGAAAGGGTCTGAATCTGCACTATTGTGGAGGATGAATATGAAAGTAAAATTTAAATGCACTTAACCGTATTGCCATTTTCTCAAATTGAAAGTGCCAAGCCCAGTCAGTGCAGAAAGGGAATAGGCTATAGGCTTACATAGAATGTTTTATCAGCCGTTTGTTTCATATAACAAGTCTGGAATTCAGTTTTCTTTAATTCAGGTATTAATTTTCATGGAGGTAAAATTTATTGAAGGTGCTGTTTTATACAAATATTAAGATCAGAGTCAAGAGATACGGTGGGTACATTGCAATAATCTTTAAAAAGGATGATATACCAACCAAGGTTCATATTTATGCCGTTTGCCTATGAAAGAACAACTCTGGAAAGCTTGTGCAAATGTCTACATATAGATAGATTGATAAATAAATATTTATATGCATAAAGGTTAAGATATACATATAGATAGGACTTATTTTATTGTTAAACATTTTTAATACCACTCTGATTATATATACATATATATTTTATTCTCAAGGAAGAGGACTCAAAGCATGACAATATAATCCGTTTTGGCACTTTTAAGTTTTTATAAACTATAAAATTAATTTGGGTAAATTGTGTAATTCAAAATTCCATGAAAGGAGTACTTTTAAAACCTTATGTTATGTCTTAGGTGGAGGAAAGACAAAATATTCTGGCCTGTTTTGAATAGCAGGAAGATAAGGAAAGTGAGAAAATAATGAAATGGAGGGAGGATTATGGTAATACTGGGATTTGTCTGCTTTTAGAAAAAAAATGACTCATAATAATGCTTCTTCTCTTTCCTGTCCACAACCCTTAATAACATTGCAAGCCAAAAACAACCAAACAAAGCACAGTTAGTGCTTTGGACCTGGCCCTTTATCCACAGTCACTCCACATAACAGGTGCCAGTTTGGGAGGAAGTTTGGGGGATCTAATATAATAATATAAACTTGTAGCCCTGTTTCATCATCCAACACCCAACTTCTGAAAAGAGGAGCTTGAACCCTTGGCTTCTATTTGCATCTTACATCACTCTCCTCAATCCTGTCTTGCTTCCCCAACACACTCACTGACTCCAAGAGTTCAGGCTCCACTCATGTCTTAACACTGCAGATAGCTCCCTCCTCCTTCCCTACCCTGAAATTTCTCTCATCAAGGTCAGTGGCCTAAATAAAAGCAATTCTAAAGGTACATATATATTTAGTTCTGATCTTCTTTGACCTTTATGCAGTTGTATCACCCTTAATTTTTCCTTCAGCAGTGCCATACTCTCCTTATTTTGTCTCCACTCCCTAAACCACTCCTTGGTTTCTTCTGTGAACTCCTTTGCCCATCCTTTAGCGAAGACATTCCTCAGACATTTTTCTGTCCTTCTATCGCCTGCCTATGTATATTTCTTGTGGGCAGTTTTATTTCCCTTCATGGTTTTAATAAGCAAATCTAGGCTGATAAAACCCTCATCTCAATGTTGCTAGTCCAGGGCTCTTTTCTGAGATCTGCCTACTGATCATCTTTACTTGGATGGTCCACAGAGATATCAAATTTAACAAATCTAATGCTGAACTCATTATCATATCATTACCCATCCCCCAATTAATCCCTTTTATATTCTCCTGGTTTATCTGTTGGCATCATATTTCATCCTATTGCTCAAGTCAGAAACCTGAGCACCATCCCAGCTC
Source organism: Lagenorhynchus albirostris (assembly GCF_949774975.1). Taxonomy (NCBI): domain Eukaryota; kingdom Metazoa; phylum Chordata; class Mammalia; order Artiodactyla; family Delphinidae; genus Lagenorhynchus; species Lagenorhynchus albirostris. The sequence goes on from NC_083105.1 coordinate 71,432,363, forward strand.
CTCCCTCACTCTTACCTCATACTTCTGATAACCAAGTTCTGGTGATTCTTCAATTCAAACACCTCTCAAATCTACCCACTTCTCTTTATCTCCACTTAAACAATCATGGTTATTTCTTCTAAAGCTCTCGTATATGTTTCTGCAATAGCCTGGCTTTTTACAATCATTCCCAGAGCAAACCTATTCCTTATTGCAGACAGAGTGACTTTTCTAAAATATTATCCTAGTCATTTCATTCTCCTGTTCAAAACCCACTATTTTTCATTCATTCACTAAACTCCTGCTTCATTTACAGACAGTGTATTGTGCCAGGCACCTTGCTGAGGACCAGGGCTACAGAGACCATAACATATTATGCTGCAAGACACAGTTTCTTTCCTGCAGCAAGACATTGGTTCTTCTTTTAAACCCAGAATCCACATTTGCAGTATCAGAATTCTTTATTGATCATAATTGTTCATTTGCCTTTTTTGAAACTTGGTGAGTGAGGTTATTCAGAATTTCTCATCCCATAAATGTTACTGATATCTATTTCCCTGATTTGCTTCTGCTTCATCTCTCAATCTCTTCCAGATTGAACCTGGACCTATTTTAAGGTCTATTAATCAAACAGTTTGAATGCCTTAGCTTGGTTGTATTCTCCAATGGTGCTCCCAGAAGTTTCCTAAATGGCATTCTCAACAAGATCCTCTTCTCAAAAATATTGTTTGGTGTTAGAGCTGCTATATCCTGGCCTGGTCTGTGAATTGCTGACTTTTCTCAGAAGGGGCTACAAATTTGTTCCTGTTTTCTCAAAGTTTTGTATCACCAATTATTTTCTAATTTCAAAATATAAAGCTTTGCCTTAATCCTCTTTCTCCTCATTTTCTTTACAGCATATATTGCTTTTGTTCAATTTTTCCTTTTTAAAACTCTCTTTTTCTCTGGTTTTTATGATACAGCATGATTTTGGACATCCTGCTAGCTGTCTCTTGGCTTATCTGTCCTTATCATTGGCCTGTGTTTTTTCTGTCACCCAATAAAAGTAACAGACCTTAACTAAAATTTGGACCAGTATTCTCTTATTTTTTTCTCTGAACATACATGACTTATTTTATATACTTTCCAAGTTTTAATGATCATTTCTAGATGTTTCCTTTTAGTTCCAGAATCACTGATGCTCAATTCTTGAGCTAAAGGTCTTCTCCAAATTATGCTAGAGGTCTTCTGTGTCTGAAATGCATGGTGCCCCTCTTTGTTAATCCCCTTCATAACTTCTTTCTTTTCCTGTGGACTGTACTTCTGTTACTGTTGGATGAAATAATATGTGTAAATGGCATACCTGTGGATGGCACACAGTAAGGCTCAGTATTCATTCATCCCTTCTTCCTCACTATCTCAGTTTGAAACGGTGCATTTTGCTTCTACTTCTTAGAAGGTAAGTGCATGAAAGTGGCAATTTTCATGGAGTGTACACCATTTTAATCTCACTGTCCTGCCCTAATAAAGCACTCCTTTCTATTGTTTAGATAATCACAACTTTCTAACTAGCCTCCTCATTCTACTTTATCCAGCACTCTATTTCCAGATAAAATTCCTATGTCACAGCCTTAATCACCTGATTAACCTGTTCAGATACCTTCGATGGCTTCCCAACGTCTGCTATTAACTTTGAGCTTATGAAGGTACAGAATGATACTCACACGCCTTTTGGTGACCCTAAGTATTCAACTCAGTGTGTTGGGTTACTCAGGTGACAGGAAACATGGCAAAAATCCTACAGGTATAAAGTTAATCTTCAAAGCATATAGCACTTGAACAAGTATTACATGCCTGCTTTCTATTTTTCTTCTTTCTTAATGTTAATTCCAAAGTAGATTTTAGTTATTTATTTTTTGGTTTTAAGCTCCTCACATTATAGTTAAAATTCCTATTCCACACACTTGCCTATGTAATTCATCTATCATAAAGTGAATGCAACAGAGAGTATGATTATAGACGAATGTGATTGTTCCAATCAAGGAAAGAACATATTCTCCTTGCTTTTACTTATACAATATACATAAAATACATTTATCTTTAAGACTCAGAAGGCAGTTTAGAAACAACTCTATTTAGAATCACTTGAATAACTCACAGTTCTCTATAACATCTACATTATATTATTTTACAGATAAAACATAAATATGAGAAAAATGTTAGAGGTGATATTAGTATTAATATTCCAATTTCCAGCTATCCAAGTTTCTTCTCAAGCAAACTTACTTTAACATATAAAAGTATACACAGGCTTTCCTGAGAAATCTGAGGCATCAGCAGCCCTTGAGACTTCCGTTCTAACCATCCTCTGACATTTGCCGTGTAACTCCATCCAAACTGCTATATGTGTATATCCCTAATTATGTCCTAATTTAGAAAGCAGTCTACTCTTTCAATATTACTGAAGAATGTTGAGAAGACCAATAGAATGCATACAAAGTAGTCTAAGATGAGGGATAAAGACCTCAAATGAAGAAAATATGTATTTAATTTATTTACCAAAGGAATTTCATTGCTTTTTCTCCCACTGCTACCTTACACTTTCTTGGTGCTATAGAGGCCACTCCCAAAGGGAAAGAAAAACACTCCCCCAACCACCTCCATGTTCACATCTTTCCTCGAATACATAGCGGTTGAGGTGGAGGGAGAAGATAAGGAACATTTATATTGTTTTTGCAACCACTAAAAATCTCTATAAAATTGTTATATTTAAATAATTAGTATTATTAAATAATAACAACTTATTCTATATTTTATTTTCAGTCACCTATGCTAGAACTCCACCACCCACCCAAGCCAATTTTGATTTTACAATTGGACATTCTCCTCCTGGGATAGTGCTCTAGGCAGCCTCATCCCATAGTTGCCCATCCTGCTTATGAACGCTGCAGGTCAGATGCTCACCAAAACAGAAGTGCAAACCTTTCTTACTTATTACAATTATATTAACTAATCCCAAATTAAGGACTTTCCACAGCAACATAGATTAGTTAAATATTCTTACATTTCTTATTTATGAACTGTCTAAACTCTATATCCTCTTAAATATACAGAGTTTCCCATCTCTAGCAGAATACATACAAGAATAATAATATAAAATAAATAACACTAGACATTGACTTTAGCTTAGTTGAAAATAAAGCTGCTCAGTTAACTATACTAAAGCCAATGTGAGAAATGTACATTCAAGGCAAGACTACAGGGAGTCAAGCTGGTGAAGAGGAAAAGATTCTGGTTTGTAGCCCATAAGTGATTTCAGCCAAGTTTCTAATATGTTCTAACTGTGATTCTGAGTAAGTCAACAAGATTTCACAGGTAACATTTTTTTTTTAGCTATACTACATTGAGATTTATTTCTAATGTGATTTCCTATTAGAATAACGTACAAGTCTAAGGGTTTCATGAGACCCTATTGGATATCTTTTCCAAGTTTCCCTTGGAGCAAGTTTCCTCAGTATGTCACAAAATATTTTATCGACAAATGAAAATGCACTGAGACTTCTGACTTGACAAGCAAAGCAAGATTCAACTCATGGGATTGGAAAACAATTAATTAAAATTGAAACCCTAATAAGGAAGTTTCCATACCATTAGTTTCATAATGCACCTGCCTTGGCTTATTTCACTGTCACTAGTAAAATATAATTGCTTCATATTTCATATTTATTATTTTGTACACAGCATGTGCTTTAGATTATCCAGTATATCTCAAGTAATATAAAAAGCATTAATTAAGCCAAGCCAGTCTCATCTCTTTTGCATAGTCTCTGATCATCTCCTTTTATACCCACTTTTTGGAAATTCTTGTGATTATATTTTTAATTATATGTTATCTCTTAAGCCTTTATGACAGCATCTAGCTTCTAAATTGTCAGTTTGAACCTTGAAATGCAAATTGGCATAAACTACATTAAAAATTATTTTCATGGCTTCAATATCCAAAGTTCTGACTACATACAGATATATAGTTAATAAATCTAATGGCAATATTTTATAAAAATTTTGAAATAGAAAATTTCTGGTTTTATTTTTATATACTTTTTCAGACAAATTTAATTCTTCTAGCACAAGTTTTATTTCCAGTTCCAAATAATATCACACCTAAGTAGCTCAAAAGAATCTTAATTCCTCCGAAAATTTTCTGAAAAAAAAACAGGCCAGAGAGCTATTGCTTTTCTAAATGGCAGACTTGGCGAATCTGCCTCTCCAGAATGATTGGGGCTGCAAAGACTGCCAATGTGTTCTACAAGGGACCCTCTCTCCAGGTAACTTTGACATCCTTTGTGGTGCTAAACGAATTTGATTGCTTCATAAAGAATGATTTGTTAATATTTATTGAAATTCAAAGCTTGGCTTACCTAAGGCTATAGGGTTTCTCCAAACTTGACAGGATTATGGTTTCAGTTTCACAACCTCTAAAAAGAATGCTGTACCAGAGTACAAAATAATCTGGCAGAACTCTCTTCTCACTTCTCTGCAGTACAATTCTGAAACCCTTGTGTCTTATCCTCTCGATATATAGTTCTCTCTCTCTTTTTTTTTCCAACTAGCATTGTGTCAAAGAGATATTTACAGACAACTAGTTAAGATAACAGGCTAAGGATGAAACCTTTCCTAGAGGTATATCTCTACAAATATCAAAATTTATTATTGTCTTAAAAATATCTAAACACAGTCCAGGACCAGGACCACGGTGATAAAAATAAGGCACTTGCCCCAGTGCAAAATTTAAAGGGAACCTCCCAAAATTAGCAATCAAGATAAGTAACATTTTAATGTAATAGTCTAAAACATCAAAATTAATGCAAAAATCCATGATGAACAAAATATTAAATTTTTAAATAAAGATCTTAGACACTATATCTAGCTAAATAAGTCCTTATACTTGCCACTTGTTTCATTTTAATTGGTTAATTACAGAGTAACTACAGTTCAATACATAAATGTTGGTACAAATATCATTAAACACTAAATCTACAATTTTATTCTTTGTCCTCCTTATAAATGGAATTTTAATTGTTGGCCATGGGCAAATGTGAGATGCACTTTATACTCTGCTGTTGTTTCCAAAAAAATCACAATTCTTTGTGATATTGAATAGTACTAAAATCATGTTTACTAGGTGGTCCAAATTAGTATAATGTTATCCTCCCATTTTTAATAATAATCAAGTTGTGCATGTGCTTGAGATAAAGATATAAATTATAACTACTTAATTTCACCTGATGGACTTATTATACTTATTTTAGTTTTAAGTTTTTTAACAAACATTTTGAGTTCACAAATAAAAATAACAATAATAATTTTTTTATACTTCCACACAGAAGCACTACAGTAAATATGACTTTGTAATTTACAAATAATAAGTCACAACTAGAGGACCCTGACATGATCTCAGACCCTTTGTTGATGCTGCTTTTGGAGGAGTGGCTCACACTGACCATCATAGCACACTGTTTTGGGAAAGACCACCAGAGCTTGTATAGTTACATATAAAGAACACAGCCTGGGCTTCCCTGGTGGCGCAGTGGTTGAGGGTCCGCCTGCCGATGCAGGGGACACAGGTTCGTACCCCGGTCGGGGAAGATCCATGCCACGGAGCGGCTGGGCCCGTGAGCCATGGCCGCTGAGCCTGTGTGTCCGGAGCCTGTGCTCTGCAACGGGAGAGGCCACAGCAGTGAGAGGCCCACGTATCGCAAAAAAAAAAAAAAAAAAAAAAGAACACAGCCTTATGTATAATAATATCAAAATAGACAGTCCTTGATAGCAACAAGCATCAAAGTTTCAATTATTTAAAATTTGAGAAAAAAAGTAGACAAAGGGCACCATAGAGATATTTTCTTGCTGAAGATCCACTTCCTTGTGTAAGTTTCTGATTTTGCTTTGAACAGAGGGGGCAGCCTTTCAACTGACATAATGAAAACACTGCTGCAGAAACGAGAGGTCAACCTGTGTGCAATTGCAGTTCACCCAGAAAGAATGCTAATTCTTGGCTTCAGTGCTTTCTTTAACGAAATTATTCAGGCCTTTCTGTGGCATGGAACACTGTGATTAGCCAGGAACTGTTGGAGATGAAAATAACCTTTCTTTGTTATAACCCCAAACATGTAGTACTCTTTTCAATCTCATCGGAGACCTTTGTACCTAGTTAAAAAAAAAAAAAGTCAGGTATGGGGTGGGATGGTGGAATCAATCATGTCATAGCTATTTTCTTTAAAGGATACAATTTTCTAATTTAGTATGTGTTCACAAGGGATTTGCAAAAGCAGCATGAGCAAGTGCTTTAATAAAAATATGATATCGTTTTGAAATTGCTCAGGTGTGGTCAAAGTACTCTGGACATATAAGAAGAGGAGCTGATCTGAGGGCCCACTCTACCCTTATGAGCTGTAAAACATTGACTTCTCATTTGAAGTGTCCTTTTCCATAAAACGGCATTACTAATTCCCATGTCACCAAATTGTAGTAAGAATTAGTTACAAGATAACTACAAATAATTTGTAAATTACGAAATGTTACACAAATGTCATGAGGAATTTAAAAGATAACAAAATAGAAGAAGAATATGAAGTAAGATTGTAAAGCCAATCTCCATTTGTAGTAAAAAGAGAATTAATTTTAAAATCATTGTTATCAGTCTACAGAAGTATAAAATGTTAAATTAAGATACTGCAATGAAGTCATTTCTTACATTAAGATTTTCCCTCCTAGGAACATGAATTCAAAGATTGAAGAACTATTAATGATTCTTACAATTTACTAGGTTAGGAAAGTCACTTCATTAAGAAAAAACACTTTAAAAGTTATTTTCAGTTAAAAAAAACAGGAAAAAAATAGAAAAGTGAATGGAAAATTATCTTAGTTTGATAATTAGTTATCTTAGTATGGTAACTTTCCAAGTAGTATTTAAGTAACATGAAAAGAATAGACACTAAAAATAAAACAATTCCATTATTAGGGAATACTTGAAGAGTAAACATTTTACATCATAGTACTACTTGACCACTAGTAATTACCAGAGTAGATATTATGTAAAATTAAATAGAAATTTCCAAATACTCTGATTGAGTATATTAAAAATATACAGTTTCTTGCATCACTACATTTGCTTTCCTTAAAACAACTTTATAAAACACAGACAAGTTTTGTATGGCAAAAGAATTTTGAATAAAGCATATAAAATTCTTAAAGTTTATTTTTTATCTTGATTATTTTTTCTTTATTCTACTAACTCTCCCTGAGAAATGTTACCTACTCTGGGTTTCCTTTAATATTAACGTATGATTTTCAACTCTATTTCCATTCCCAATCTCTTCTGAAGTCCACATTCCTATTTTCAACTATCTGCTGGACATTATACTTGGATATGTACCACAAACCCTTTAGCCTGTTCCAAAACAAACTTGTCATCTCCCACTCTATGCCATGTGCTTCTGTCCCTATATTTCTATCTGATTGAAAATAACTGCTAGCCACACAGTGATTTATGTCTAAAATGTGGCAGTCGCAACCTTGCGTGACCTCAGACCTACCTGATCTGCCATCAGATTAAATGGATTCTACTTCTAAAACATTTGTCATATTGGACTTCATTCCCACTCTCCAAATACTCATCCTCTCAGCCATGTAGCATACTCTACTATAGTGTTTCTCTGTTTAGCAATGCTCTGTTGAGGTTTACAGGATAAGTTGAGAAGGAGAATCCACTCAAAGATTCCAGGAAATTTAGTATTACTACCCCTTACTAAATGCTTGTAACACCCTATAGTCATTGGCATGACCAACCTCCCTATCACACACATTTCTACATATCTCAGAGGGTGATTGTACAGTTCTCTAAATATCCCATTAAATGTCCTACCTCTGAGTCTTTAGAACCTACTCGTCAGTGCCTTTGGGAACCTCTTTCCTCCAACATCTGTCTAGAAAACTGCCAGGTACTTCTCAAGCCTCAGCCTGCAGGACATTTCCTTCTCTGAAAGCTTCCCTGAGCTAAATTGGTCATGCACATCTCCATCTTCTATAGAATGGGATATATTTTTAGCATAGGACTTGCAAAATTTTATTTTAATTTTTTTGCACGTCTTATTCCCTTCAAAACTATGAGCTTAAGGTATAAGGTATAAACTATAGTTTTTAATCTTCCATTCATTCTTTCATGATTAAATAATGTTATAAATTTTCTATTGGAAAAAAATATAGATAAATGTTATATAAGCTTTTGCTAACTGTTCTTGTTAAGGTTACCAAGCATCTCCAGTTATCAAAACCAATAGTCACTTTTCTATTCTCATACTACTTAACCTCCTGGGAGCATTCAACAAAGTTAACCACTTCATCTTAAAAACACATTTTTCCTTGACTCTATTAGCCAAACTCTTATGGTTTTCCTTTTGCTCTGCTAACTACTTCTTCTTGCTCTCCTTTGATGGTTCTTTCTTCTTATTCTATCTCTGAAGATGGAATGCTTTAGGATTCTTCTCTGACTAAACACTCCCACAACATGACCTCTTTAAATCCATGCTGCTAAGGATCATTTATATGACTCCTTAATCTATATATCCATTTCCATCTTTACCCCTGAGCTCTGAACTCCTACTGCTGTGGATGGACTTTTTCACTTGGATGTCAATTAAGCATCTGAACTCAGCATGGCCAAAATTAACATATTCTTCCAACTAGTTCCTTTTGAGTCTTCTCCTCAGGAAATATAATCACCATTCATACTCTGGCTCAAACCATAAAACAAGAATCTAGTTACTCTAGATTCCTTTATTAACTCTAGTCTCCCCATACACAATCTATTATCAAGTCTTGTTAGCAATATCCTCAGTTGACCTAATATCTTAATATATATAAAAGTGTACTGCAGACAGCAGCCGCAGCCACCTCGCGCCCGGTCCCGCGGTCGCAGCTCGAGCCGCAGCCTTCGCGCCGTCGCCACAGCCCCTCGCTTCGTGGGTCGGTCCTTCCGGCACACGGGCTCCAGCCGCGCCCGCAGCCGCCCTCCGAGCCCTTCAGGCCGCCCTGGTCTCCTCGCCCGGCCCGACCCAGCCCGTGAAGATGGTGGACCGCGAGCAACTGGTGCAGAAAGCCCGGCTGGCGGAGCAGGCGGAGCAGGCGGAGCGCTACGACGACATGGCCGCGGCCATGAAGAACGTGACAGAGCTGAATGAGCCACTGTCCAATGAAGAAAGAAACCTTCTCTCTGTGGCCTACAAGAATGTAGTTGGGGCACGCCGTTCTTCCTGGAGGGTCATCAGTAGCATTGAGCAGAAGACATCTGCAGATGGTAATGAGAAGAAGATAGAGATGGTCCGTGCTTACCGTGAAAAAATAGAGAAGGAATTGGAGGCCGTATGTCAGGATGTGCTGAGCCTGCTGGATAACTACCTGATCAAAAATTGCAGTGAGACCCAGTATGAGAGCAAAGTGTTTTATCTGAAGATGAAAGGGGACTATTACCGCTACCTGGCTGAAGTCGCCACTGGAGAGAAGAGGGCGACCGTCGTGGAGTCATCTGAGAAGGCCTACAGCGAAGCCCATGAGATTAGCAAGGAGCACATGCAGCCCACTCACCCCATTAGATTAGGCCTGGCCCTTAACTACTCCGTTTTCTACTATGAGATCCAGAACGCCCCAGAGCAAGCCTGCCACTTGGCCAAGACCACTTTTGATGACGCCATTGCTGAGCTCGACACTCTCAACGAGGACTCCTACAAGGACTCCACGCTCATCATGCAGCTCCTCCGAGACAACCTCACGCTCTGGACAAGCGATCAGCAAGACGACGACGGTGGAGAAGGCAATAATTAAGGCCCCCAGGTGGACTGGCAGCACACGCTGATGCTACTACTGCAGTCTTTATTTTTTTCCCATGAGTTGGGGGTCGGGTGGGGGAGGGAAAGGGAGCGATGACCTTCCTAGGGAGAAACCCACGACCTGTCCTGTCTTTGATCGCCTCTTTGACATTTTTGCCAAAATACCACTAGTGGAAAGTCAGGCTAGCTGTGCTGGTATTGGAATAGCAGCCTCACACTGGCATATGGACTGTTCTGTAGATTAATGCAAGTGGAGCTGTCCTTAATTTAACTTATTGCTAGAAAATAGGGTTTTAAGATGAAAAGAAAACTTAAACGGAATAGCCCTCATTCAATAAGTTCTGTGGTTCCAATAAGGATTTTTATGTACATATGCTCTTGTCTTTTAAGTTCTGGGTACTTTCTAGCTCATCTGTTTTAGCTGTGCATTTTGTTTTTCAGGGTGTACTCTACCAGACATGGAATAGTTAAAATCCCAAGCTGATAGACTTAGAACATAAGGTATATTTATCCTTGTGGTTTAGGCCTTGCCAGTTTTCAGAAGCTTCTGATTAGTTGACAGTATTAACACTAAATTGCAGTTTACAGTATTTCTACATTACAGCCATATGTGACATCAAGCCATTGTGATTGTGTGTTTTTCTTATTTTGGCTTTTACATCCTTATTCAGCCTCATCCAGGTTGGTTTTGCTGTTATCTGTCTCCTAGGCCAAAAGGCTTGCCTGAGGAGAATCAAAGCTACTTTAGGTTTTGTTGAATAGGTGCTTGGCAGATGGCTGTGGGATTTTTGTCCTTCTTTCTTCTTAACTTAAATCCACCACAAAAATGATTAATCACTTTAATAGAAACGTTAAACACCACAAAAATAGAGAAAATTCAGGTCTGTATGTCATTTACTGTGCTGATATTTCCAGAGAAATCCTGATTTTTTTCAGCCGCCATAGCTTCTTCCTCAGGGACTGCACTGCTGTCTCACTCCTCACTTGAGTCTTCCGTACTGTACCTTGTGCCCAGGGCATGCACTCGGGTGGGTTGAAAAGCTGTTGGGTTGTAGAAGTTGGCGGTCGTTTTGAGAAAGTTTGTGGTGCAGTGTGTGAAAATTCAGGTGCTAGGAGCTTACTGGTAGAAAAATCCTAAAGGAAGAGCTCTATTTGTAAACATTCTGTCCAGTTTCAGGAGCCTCGTGTGTCAGTTTTTCCTCCCTGAAAACACTCCTTCCCCAAATAATCATTGTAGGAAAATAAACTAAAATCATTATCAGATAATAAATATTTAACTCCTATTTGACCAAAAAAAAAAAAAAAACAAACAAAAAAAAGTGTACTGCATGTTATATTTATGTGTGACCTAAAGTATATAGTATGAAACACCACACCTAGTTACTGTAAATATACATTCTTTTCAAGTGCTTATGGAACGTTTAAAAACATTGTTCTTATGTTGGACCATAAAGCAAGACTCACAAGTCAATTAGAGTGTGTTCTCTAATCTCAATGGAAGTTTAACAAAAAGGTGTCTAAAGAACCCTCAACTGTTGAGGAGTTAAGCAGTATGCTGCTAAATAATCCATGCTTCAAAGAAGAAATTAAACAATTCCTGGAAGTGTATCATTTCATAAAGAAAGATTATAAGGGATATTTCTGAGATGTTTCTAACTGTAAGCTTGTTCGTCCTTCTGACCAAGACAGCCTTAAAGTTCCTCTCAACTTGATTAAACTTTAGACAGATATCTTTCGATATCCTCCCTTTTCTTAGAGCATTTACTTTAGAAAACTTGCAATTGTTAATTCTTTCTCTTTCTTTTCCCCATTGCAAGTTTCTCTCTTCTGTTGCAACAGTCTTGAATAAAGTCTTCCTTGCCTGTTTTACTGGCCCAGGGTAATTTTTCTTTCATACTTCAACCCATGGTTTCTAGAAAGCCCTTTGGCAGATTATATTATTGTTCACCAAATAATTACTCCCCTGCCCCTATAGAAGGAGCATGTTTCCCACTCTATGAATTTTGAACTTGGTCATGTGATTAGCTTTGGCTAATGGAAGCAGTGGTGTAAGCAGATGTGAATGAGGCATCTGTGATCAAAGCATTTAAAAGTGTTTGCCTGGTTTGGCTTGGCCCATGCTATTCCTGTCCCTGACTCCTACCCACCACCCACACCTCCTCCACCTCCTGATATAAGAAAGGCATGCCCGGGTACATACTGAATCCCTAATGAGAAATTCTGAGAGACTCCAAGTTTGGAGACTGAAGCTTGGAGCAAAGCTGCTCCAGGCAATGCCAGACACATGAGTGAGAAATAAGTATCCTTATAAGCCGCTGAGATTTTGAAGATAATGCAACCTACTCACAGTAAATACATGTGCCTTTCAATGAATATGCCATGGATGTTACATCCTTCTGAAGCCCCACTTTGTTTTCCTCCTCTTGTTCTGTCGCACCTTGAACAAAGGTCAAAATCCTTAGCATGCCCCTGCAAAGCCCTCCATGATCTGTCACCAGTCACCTCTTTATCCTCACATTCCTTCCATTTTCTCTTCTTTGCACACTGGCCACAGTGACCTTCCTTCTATTCTCCCAAAACACTATGCTCCCTTCCTCCACGTAATATTTGCTCTCACTATTTTTTCCCACCCTGGAATATTCTTAGCTGCATGACCTCCTCCTCACATCATTTACTTAATAAAGTTCTACTAAACCTTCAGATCTTCACTTAAATTCCTCTATCAGCAAAGTGTTTGCTAACCTTCACTCAAGGTTAAGGTTCCTTTAATATGCAGTTTTATAATCTGATCTTATTTGTCTTCAGATCACTCATCTCACTATTTAACTATATATTTTCATTATTATTATTATTATGTGATTGAGTTCTGTCTCATCCACTAGATATAAGCCATAGAAGACAAGGGACCATGCATGATTTTACTCACAATTGTACCTCCAGACCCTGCACATGGTGCAGCACAAAGTAGGCTCTCTGTCAGTTCTTATACATAAAGAGTGAAGATTCAAACTGAGCTCCTTATACACAAGTCCATTCTTTTTCTCACTATTATATGCAGTAGAGTATTTACCCTTGGACACTATATAAGGAGTATTACCTTTTTTCTTTTTCTTGTTTTATTTTTAACCCATGCTCAGTTTTTGTGATTGTACATATTACTCATTTTAAATATTGCAGATATTTTTTCTGCTTAAGTAGAACTTTATGTTGGATAAATTCTGATCATTTCTTTGAATTTTTAAGATCATTTTAAATTCTAATCTGTTCTCTAAGGTGATAGTGTCTACTGTGTGCCCATGGACCAATCCTTTTCTTTCTCATCTTAATTATTACTTACAAAATTAAAGAGTGCACTTAGCAGTCCATCTCTGATGAATGAATTCCATAAAATGTCAAGAGCTTGCCTTCAGTCTCTCTTGTGTGAAAAATGAATTTCCTCTTCTTTGGAAATTGCAGATGGCTAACTTAGGAGTGAACTTTTTGTATTTACAGAAGTGAAATCCATAATGTAGGTACTCAGTATTCTTTTCAAAGAAATAAAAAGGTCTAGTTTAAGTTAAATACATGCTTAATTGTAGTAACCCAAAGGGTAATACAGTCGAGCTTGATTATGAACTAAAGAGGAATCAAAAGTGTACAGTCTGGAAATTGGAGACCTTGTGGTGCCCATGCTAGTCAAGGTGCATGGTAACAACTGATGCTAACAAACACAGAGCAATCAGCTATCCCCCATGCCACTCAGCTTATATTAAAGTTCTGCTGTTAATTTGAAAGTTTGATTAAGCTTAGAAATTTAGCATATTCAAAACAACACTCTAATTTCTCTATGATTCTAGCTTTCAATGATTATTCATTGCAAAACCAGCACTCCCCAAAATCCAAATGAACAGAAAAAAGAGAAAAAAGTCTTCTAGCGGAGGTAAAAATGATGTTTAAAATAATAATAATAATAAAATGAATACCAAATGAACACTCATATTTGCAACTCTTATTAGTCAGAGGTAAAAAAAATTCTTACTCTTCAGAGTATCTTAAACTTATCCATCTAAGAAATAACATAAAACTCAAAATATGGTCTAATGCCACATTTCCAATGCCAAGTTGAGAGCCAGTAATCAAAATTCATTGACTCATATATCTTAGAAATAGTTTACTAAAATTTTACACTTTACAAGGCAAAAAAGAAAAAGGAAAACTGCAGATTAAAAAGTATTCTAGTGAGTATTGAGAAAAGAATAAATCTTATATTATCATAATTTCCTAAGTCAAGGATACTTTAAAAAGATACCCTACTATTTTATGAGAAAATAAAGTGTTGCATAAATAAAAATGTTACTGCATTAATTTGTAGATTATATTTTTCTAAAAGTTGGTACAAATGGAAAAATACTAAAAATTGAATGTGTTTATATAACTTTGTTGACAGTTCCATAGCAAATGAATTAAGTCAATATCTTCCAAATTGTATCTCACTTAGAGATGTTAATGTGTTTATTGTAAAAATGTTACTTGTCAGATACATTTGTGAAATGCTACAAATATGCTTCTCTGAAGAAGAACACTACATGTAATCTTCTCTGAAGACTATAATGCACATTTTCAATAAGCCTGCTTAATTTGACTAATCTACCTTTTTTTCTCAACTTATTTTATAGAGTAAGTATTTTACCAAAGAAACATTTCAATGTTCTGTGGCACATAGTTTGGGTAAAGTTGAATTTGGGAAAGCCAGGTAACAGAGTGCATCCCTAGTCTTTGACTATGAGATCAAAGAGGAAATACTGTGTAACATACCATCATTAGAACTAGTAAAAGTCTGATTGTATTGGCCAAAACTGACTCCATGTGGTAAACCTTATGTTAATCACTATTAATTGAATAATTTGAACTGTAGCTCATTTATATCCTTATAAAGTAAAAACAAAACATAGAACAAATACCAAAAATTACAATTCTAAAACATTTCCTGAAAAAAAGGAAAAAGATTTGAAACTATATTTTGAAAGTTCATACATACCTTGGAAAATAATCTACCCCACACCAAAACATATCCTAGTAAAATTATCAGACTTTAAAGAAAAAGAAAAAAAAATGGGGGAGGTGCATCCATATACAATGACCAAATCACTTAGAGAAAGAAAAGCAGATTGTCATTTCAATAACATCTCTCTGTCTCTGTCTCTGTCTCTGTCTCTGTCTCTGTCTCTGTCTCTCTCTCTCTCTCTCTCTCTATATATATATATATATATACACACACACATATATATATGGCCTATTTGGGCTACCATTCATCTACTGATATGTATGCATATGTATATACTTATGTGTGTGTGTATATATATATACACACACACACATATATGACAATGTAAGTGGAAACTTTTTTAATAAATAAGGGGATGAAAAGAATGGAATACAAGACATGAGCTACTAGCTAGTTTTTTTAATATAATTTGTTTTGCATTTTTGTCACTGACCCATGTAAATATTTCAGGTGACTATAAAACAAAACCAAATTTTAAACAAGGAGATTCTAAAATTAAAAATAAAATGAAACCAATGATCCTAAATGTGTATCCAGTTGGTGGTATGACCACACTGAGAGGAACTCTTCCAAATGGGGAGTTGCTAAACAATGGGCACGAGGTCTCAATTGTGCAAGATGAATATGTTCTAGAGATCTGCTGTACTACAGTGTCCTTATAGTTAGCAATACTGTATTGTACACATAAAAATTTGTGAAGAGGGTGATCTCATGTTCTTTTCACTATAAAATAACTTTTTGAAAATACACATACACAGTAATTTGACTTCAGATTCCTAGTGGGCTATTCTATGGGCAAAACAACTGCAAATTACCTTTTATCAGTAATAACAATGTTGGTGGTAGTGTTGGCATTATAGACACTGTTATATGTACAACATTAGAAGAAATAAATATGTGATTTTGTGATAATATAAATTTATCACCCCTGATGTTCCTGACGCAGAGATTCTTGTCATGGGAGAATATAAGTTCGAAGTAATTAACTAAAATTCCTCAAATCTTGAATTCCAATTGTAAAAATCAGTAGGAACTAAGAATATATATGATTTTCAAAATCAAAACAAAACATATTTATCCTACTCTGTCAACTGAAAAACAAGTAAAAAAAAAAAAACAATAACCAACTTAGTAGCAATAAAATACCCCAGTAGAAAAATTGAAAACTTGAAATACTAAAGAAATACTAGAACTTTGAGACAATGATTGATTCCAGATTTGCGGTAAGTTGCGTACAAGTCGGTGAAGTATAGAGAAAACCACATTCATCTTGAGTTGATAGCTGTTGAAACTGGTCATGTGTTTATAAGTGTTCATTAACTTTTCTGTCTAGTTTTGTAAATATAAAAACTTTTTTTCATAAAACAAAAAAAACAAACAAAATTTCCCAGATTGCAGTCTGTTTGGATGCAAAATCTTACAGTGTAGAGTGCCCATAAGTGTTTCATAATATATAGAAAATATAATTTTCAAGCAGCTGTAAAGAACCACATTCCAACAGGAAATCTAAATAGTGGTAAACTCTTGCAATTACAATCTAACTGATTTTTACTTCAAAAAAAATAGTGTGTGTTTCTTAATTTAAGGTCTACTCTGGTCTGGATTGTTTCCCCCAGATATACATGTTGAAGCCCTAACCCCCCAAAGTGATAGTATTGGGGATGAGGTCTTTGGGAAATAATTAGGTTTAGATGAGGTCATGTGTGTGGAAACCTCACAATGAGATTAATGTCCTTAGAAGAAGAGACACCAAAGAGCTTGTTCTCTTCTTGCTCTGTCATGTGAGGAGACGCTGAGAAATTGGCCATCTGCAAAGTAGGACGAGAGTCCTCACCAGAACCCAACCATGATGTTGGACTTCCCAGCCTCCAGAACTGTGACAAAATAAGTTTCTGTTGTTTAAACCACCCAGTTTATGGTATTTACTATGGCATCCCAAGCTGACTAATACAGAGCCTTTCACTTGATAGGTGCTCAATAAATGGCAGCAGAATTGAAAATAGAAGCAAATTTCTCTTTCAGTTGTGTATAAAATACTCAAAACACCAAAAGAACACTTTGTTTTGAACTTGAAATATTCTGAGTATATAAACATAAATCAACTACTGTGTAAAATGTTCATAATGCCAGAGGATTAAAATGTAAATGATTAGAAACATTACATTACTGATGTGATTACAGAATGACACTTTATAAAAATAGGACAGCAACAATTAGAATCATGCTACATAATAACCATATACAATGTGGAAAAAATTTCTTGCCTAGGGCATCAAATTAAGGTGGATAATTTTATTCTGTGTAAGAAGATAAATAACACATATTTGGTATGTTAAAAAGAAAAGAAGGGGAAATTAATTTACATTTGTTATCTTAATTAGTTCTTAACAACACCAAGGGCTCATTCTTCTATACCATGCTATTTCTAGTTTATTATACATAAACTAAATAGCATGTTAATTAGTTACTTGATATTTCTACTTATAGTCAAAACATAAGAACATAAGTTTATCTCTAGTACTTTGTATTTAGCATAAAAATATAAAGATATTTAGATTTTTGTATAAAGAAAGAACAACTGAAGACAGATAAATGGGTTTTTTCCTTCTTTTTTTCTGACTAATAAGATTTTAAATTTATCTTTAGTCTGATTTCCAAAAAAAAGTGAGCAAAGGGTATAGTCATACTGAGAGGGGCATCAAGTTTATTGTTGTGGAGTGCTAATCTTTGGGCAGCTATTTGCTAGGTATATCAGTATAGTGATAGTTGAAAACAATAAATCAGAAGATAACTATACTTCAAGTTCATTATCCCACTGGTGAGTCTTTCTTGAAGTAATGAGTGACAACATCTTTGAGTCCTAACTTCAATAACTATCACAAGGCAAACAGAACAAGCTTACTTTTGTACCTTTTCCTACTTGTGTTTTACATTCATCTTTCTTGAGGGGAGGTTGTAAATAGGAATTTTTATAAGAATGAATACTCTGAATTGGAAGGTGGCTTTAAGAAAGTGTATTTGGATTCTGGAAGAAGTCACGGGAAAGTGGGAGACACTATTTAATCCTATGAATATCCATTCATTCATTCAACCACTAATTATTGGCTGCCTACTATATGCCAGAAATCTTAAGTCTGGGAAATCAGCCACAACCAAGATAAGAAAAATCACTATTTTCAAAATATTTATATTCTATAAGAGAACCAGTGTATAAAAAGAAGTAAATAAACAAGATGTTTTCAATTAGTTATAAATGCCATTAAAATATAAAACAAGTAAAATACAAAGTAGAGCATGCCTTGAGGGACTATTTTAGATTAGAGGATGGGGCAAAGTCTCTTGAAGGAGGTGATAATTGAACAAAGACCCAATAAATGAATAAGAAGGAGAAAAGTATTGGGAGGTCTGGGGGGAAAACATTCTAGGCATAGGAAACATCTAGTGCACCAGGTCTCCTTAACAATCCTCAGCTTTGAATCTCATATTAAGTCGCCCATCCAGTACCCTTTCTCGGTACAACTACATATCCATTTCTCAGAAATCTTTGCTCATTGTCACAATCTCCAACACTAATTTTATATCAGCTTTTGGTGATTTTAATATCTATACCCATAACTCCTTCAACACACTGGCCTCTAGGGTCCTCGATTTCCACTCATTCAGTGATCTTGTTATCAACACTACTTCATCTCCTCTGGTCATAACAATAAAATAAAAAACCACCATAGTCTCAATTTATACATCATACTCCTTGACTACCACCTTCTTTCTTCCCAGTTCACTCACTCTAAGTACCCTGACTCCAGTGATTCTCCTCCCCACCAGGACCTACAATCTATGGAGGTACCACCTGTTTTCTGTCCCTCATCCCCAACTCAGCTCCTCACCACTTTCCTTACTGGTGATAAATTTCATGATACTTCACTTAAATCACTTCACTGTTTAAAATTCCAACTCCCTTGTCTCTTTCTTGCTTCACTCTATTCTTAACTAAATCCAACCCTAGTCAAAATCAATTCCACCTGTTTTCCCTACAGCCATGTATCTAAACATGGCTGGAAAAATATCACACTGTAGAATCATACTGAATGGTTTCACCTTACATTCATGAACAGTATCTTGAAAAGGGCTATTAAACCAGACCATTCACTCTCTTAGATTCTCCTAGATTACTATTTTGTACTTACTTTTCTCTCCTTAGACTGTGAACATTTCCTCCCCCATAGCCATCCTTACTGAGTAAACACCATGTGTTATTCTACAGAAGCAGAACTTCCACTGGTGCATAAGATCCCATTGCTCTAGCCTACGCAAGTAAGTCTCCCCTTTTCTTCTTGTAGCAAAAATTTTTTTCAACACTCACTGTTTGTTTCCATTAACATACAAACTTGCTGTTACTTCTCTTTTCCAAACTATATTTCTTTAGAAGAGTGAGTAAATAAGAAAAAAGAAAATAAATAGGTGGGTTTTTTTTTCTGGAAGAATAAGTGAATAAATAGCAAGAATAATAAAGCAATTTAAAAAACTTACAGAACTTATATGGGTGTGGTTGTATTAAAAGTATTAGAATCTACTATAAAGCAACAATAATATAAAAATGGTAATAAAATAGAAATAGAATATTTTTATGGACTAGAAGTATGTAAAAAGACCTAACATCAGATGAAATAATTATGGCATTTCAAAACAAAAAAGAAAGCAGGTTGATTTTTTTTAAACTATGAACTTATTGACAATCTGGGGGAAATTTGCAACACACTGATAATAGGAAAAGGAAAATATCATTAAAACACGAATAACTCTTACAGATTATTGCTCAGAAGAAAACATTGGGCAATAAACATGATTAATCATTTCAAAAGAAGATATAGAGATAGGCAGTAATATATGAAAGTTTCACTTTACAAATTTTTAATAATATAAAATAAAACAAAAAGTAAGATACCATCACTTATATGTTTTATATATTATACTTTATCATATATACACATATATACATACATACACATATACAACATACAGACACAGACTTCTGTATTTATATATCTACCTATAAGTATAGTGTACTCAGTATTGTGAAACATACAAGGAAGTGAGGATTCTCATACTAAGTTGGGATAGCAACTGATAACTTCCTGTAGGTAACTTGGCAATATGAAGCAAAGTCTAAAAAATATGGTTATTTTATAACAGCAAAAAATTAAAAACAATATAAATTTCCAACAGTAGATTAACTAAATAAATTGTAATGCATCCTTACGTTAGCATGTGATAGAACAATTAAAAATCATAATCTTGAAGAATATGTAAGGATAGCTGATGTTGCTCCAAGCACACTGCCAAATCTAAACATAGGTTACAAAACAGTATCAAATAAATGGTCTAATTTTTCTAAAATATTCATTACAGTGTTCATTATAAATAATATACCAAAAGATGATTGGATAGCAGAGTATTAAGACTGGTTATTCTGAGTTACAGAGCTATGAGTAATTATAGTTTTCTTTAGTATTTTCCACCTTTTTTATAGAAGTCTATTCAGTATATAGCAGTTAAGAAAGCAACAAATATTGAAGATGAAGATGGTGAAAAGGAAGGAGGCAAGTTGGGAAGGAGAGTAAAGTTTCCTTCTCTTCACTTTGTTTAGGGGGAATTGGGCAGAATCACCAGAGCCTCAGGGTAGATACATGGTTTGCGGCCCCCTGCACAGGAAAAACTAGCTTATTGCAGGGTTGAGCCAAATCTCACTCCATCTTCACCACCATATTTGCAGAATTAATTATTAAAACCACCAAAAGCAATGACATATACTGCAGTAGTGAAGAGATTCTAGGCTCTACATTCCAAACATGTAGCTGGGCAGTCATAGAATATTTCTGAATTTAAGTATTTATTTGTTTACTTAGTAATATAGATGAGATTAAGGGGAAAGAGCATTACTGTTTTTATAAATCAGAGTTATATGTCTAAGAAGATTCTGAGGCATTCTAGCATTTAAAATATTACACTTCAAATTTTTTGTCTTTAACTTTTGTGGTATCAATTTAAAAAAATAAGTAATAATCTCAGAATTATTGGAAACTCCCAGTAATAGAGATTAGAATTATAAAAAAGTTAGTGTATCATGGAATTGTCTTATTTGGAATTAAATAGATTAACGACAAATTGAAATCCACACTCAGATGACATTCATTAGTGCTTGCACCAAGAAGGAAAATGAGGGATAATTCTCATCCTATACAGATTACACAGTTATTTTTCAAAATCATATCAGATAAAGTTTCCACCATTTGAACTATTTTAATGTCTTTACATATTTCAACATTTTAGCAGGAGTTTCTAGAACCTATAAGAAAAGAACATTAGAAGTCCTAAGGTTATAGTCTCTTGACTCAAGCAAGAGAGTATTATTCACAGGACAATGAATGCACTATACACGTTGTAGCTCTGAAACAGTGAATTTAGGACAAGTTCAACTGCACCAAGGCATGGGCTAATAAACATCAGACAAAGCAGTCATTGTAAGCCAAGGCTCATCTATTGTAACATGTGATCATACAAGGCATAATAATGTCTTTGTTCTTGTATTAGTGCACAGTTGTCAAGGGGAATTATATATTCTAAATTTATTTTGTTAACTTGCTCATAATAAACAATCAAGTGTTTTATAAATGTAAACATATTTTACAAATATAAAAACATTAAAATATCAAATAAAAATATGACACAAGAGGGAAGAGATATGGGAATATATGTATATGTATAACTGATTCACTTTGTTAAAAAATATGAATTTTTACTACAATTATAGTCTAATAAATAAAAATAATGATTATAAAAATTAAATTGTAAGAACTACAAAATATAGGGCAAAAGATTTGCAGATGTGCCCTGTCAATTACCATTTTCTTATAATAAAAGTTTTGACTTATAAGGCTGTTTAGAGAATCTATAATCTCATTTAACCAATGTAAGAACACCTTGCTATTGAAGAGATACCACTAATTTACACAGAAGCAACCATGGTCCCTCAAGGGCCTTTCCTCTGTTTGTATAGTTAATTAAGTGTGGGGATAGAATCACAATCTTCTGAAACCTATTATATTTTTCTCACTGAACCACTGTGTTTCTGTACAAAATCCTTGTTCATGTAAATGCCATAAACTGAAAATCCAGGTGTTTGGGATTTTTTTGCATTTTATAGTGGCTTCCTCTTGTGATATCAATGACCCCATGCCCTTTGCGAACTTCCCTTCAGTCTGTCACGCCTTGGAACCACCTCTTTTATTCATCTCTCTCTTTTAAATCTTTCTCCTAATAAAAAACTTAAAAATGCTCAAGGCTTCTCAGGCTAAAGAAATAACCTAAATTAGAATGCAGGATATGTGAGGACTGGTGTTTTTTCTCTTCTGTTTACAACGTCCACTTTGTTCAAGGCCACCTTGGACAGTGTCTGGCACTGAGCAGATACTTAGTAAACTTTTATTAAAATCTAAATAATCCTTGGACTCCACCTCATTTTACAGCTACTAACCTCTTAAGATGTTTCCTTCCACAGTTATGGTCAAATACCTTAAAACTTCAGGCAATTAGATTACAGCTTTACACCCACCACTCCTCAGAAATAATTGCCAGTTAGATAGCCGATAGTCTCCTAATTTTCAAAATGCAGTGGTCTATTTTTAGTCTTCATCCTATTCGAACTCGTTTAAGAACTGAACACTCGGAGGAGCTTCAAGATGGCAGAAGATAAGATGTGATCACCTTCCTCCCCACAAATACATCAGAAATACATCTACACGTGGAACAACTCCTACAGAACACCTACTGAATGCTGGCAGAAGACCTCAGACCTCCCAAAAGGCAAGAAACTCCCCACGTACCTGGGTACGGCAAAAGAAAGAAGAATAAACAGAGACAAAAGGATAGGGACGGGACCTGCACCAGTGGGAGGGAGCTGTGAAGGAGGAAAGGTTTCCACACACTAGGAAGCCCCTTCGCGGGCGGAGACTGCATGTGGTGGAGGGGGGAAGCTTCGGAGCCACTGAGGAGAGCGCAGCAACAGGGGTGCGGAGGGCAAAGCAGTGAGATTCCCGCACAGAGGATCGGCGCTGACCAGCACTCACCAGCCCGAGAGGCTTGTCTGCTCACTGGCCGGGACGGGCGGGGGCTGGGAGCTGAGGCTCAGGCTTCGGTCGGAGCGCTGGGAGAGGACTGGGGTTGGTGGCGTGAACACAGCCTGAAGGGGCTAGTGCGCCACGGCTAGCCGGGAGGGAGTCGGGAAAAAGTCTGGAGCTCCAGAGGAGGCAAGAAACTTTTTCTTGCCACTTTGTTTTGTGTTGCGCAAGGAGAGGGGATTAACAGCACCGCCTAAATGAGCTCCAGAGATGGGCTCGAGCCGCAGCTATCAGCGCGGACCCCAAAGAGGGGCATGAGACGTTAAGGCTGCTGCTGCAGCCACCAAGAAGCCTGTGTGCGAGCACAGGTCACTATCCACACCTCCCCTCCCGGGAGCCTGTGCAGCCCGCGACTGCCAGGGTCCCGTGATCCAGGGACAACTTCCCCGGGAGAACACACGGCATGCCTCAGGCTGTTGCAACGTCATGCCGGCCTCTGCCGCCGCAGGCTTGCCCCACATCTGTACCCCTCCCTCCACCCGACCTGAGTGAGCCAGAACCACCTAATCAGCTGCTACTTTAACCCCGTCCTATCTGAACAAAGAACAGAGGCCCTCAGGCGACCTACATGCAGAGGCGGGGCCAAATCCAAAGCTGAACCCCAGGAGCTGTGCGAACAAAGAAGAGAAAGGGAAATCTCTCCCAGTAGCCTCAGGAGCAGCGGATTAAATCTCCACAATCAACTTGAGGTACCCTGCATCTGTGGAATTCCTGAATAGACAACGAAACATCTCAAATTGAGGAGGTGGACTTTGGGAGCAACAATATACAATATTTTTTCCCTTTTTCTCTTTTTGTGAGTGTGTATGTGTATGCTTCTCTGTGTGATTTTGTCTGTATAGCTTTGCATTTACCATTTGTCCTAGGGTTCTGTCTGTTTTTTGTTTGTTTGTTTTTTGTTTTAATTTAGTTTTTAGCACTTCTTGTCATTGGTGGATTTGTATTTTGGTTTGGGTACTCTCTTCTTTCTTTTTTTTATTGTTTTTTAATTTTTTTACTTTTAATAATTAGTTTTTATTTTAATAACTATTTTATTTCATTTTATTCTTTTCTTTATTTCTTTCTTTTCTTCTCCTGTTTATTCTGAGCCGTGTGTATGGTAGGGTCTTGGTGCTCTGACCGGGCATCAGACCTGTACCTGAGGTGGGAGAGCCAAATTCAGGACACTGGTCCACAAGAGACCTCCCAGCTCTAAGTAATATCAAACGGTGAAAATCTCCCAGAGATCTCCATCTCAATGCCAAGACCCAGCTCCACTCAACGATCAGCAAGCTACAGTGCTGGACACCCTATGCCAAACAACTAGCAAGACAGGAACATAAACACACCCATTAGCAGAGAGGCTGCCTAAATTAATAATAAAGTCACAGTCACTGCAGAACACACCACCAGATGCAGGCCTGCCCACCAGAAAGACAAGATCCAGCCTCATCCACCAGAACACAGGCACTAATCCCCTTCACCAAGAAGTCTACACAACCCACTGAACCAACCTTAGCCACTGGGGGAAGACACCAAAAACAACGCGAACTATGAACATGCAGCCTGCAGAAAGGAGACCCCAATCACAGTAAGTTAAGCAAAATGAGAAGACAGAAAAACACACAGCAGATAAGGAGCAAGGTAAAAACCCACCAGACCAAACGAATGAAGAGGAAATAGGCAGTCTACCTGAAAACGAATTCAGAATAATGATAGTAAAGATGATCCAAAATCTTGGAAACAGAATGGAGAAAATACAAGAAATGTTTAACAAGGGCCTAGAAGAACTAAAGAGCAAACAAACAATGATGAACAACACAATAAATGAAATTAAAAATTCTCTAGAAGGAATCAATAGCAGACTAACTGAGGCAGAAGAATGGATAAGTGACCTGGAAGTTAAAATAGTGAAAATAACTACTGCAGAGGAGTGTAAGAAAAAAGAATGAAAATATTGAGGACAGTCTCAGAGACCTCTAGGACAATATTAAATCCACCAACATTTGAATTATAGGGGTCCCAGAAGAAGAAGAGAAAAAGAAAGGGACTGGGGAAATATTTGAAGAGATTATAGTTGAAAACTTCCCTAATGTGGGAAAGGAAATAGTTAATCAAGTCCAGGAAGCACAGAGAGTCCCATACAGGATAAATCCAAGAGGAAACACACTAAGACATATATTAATCAAACTATCAAAAATTAAATACAAAGAAAAAATATTAAAAGCAGCAAGGAAAAAACAACAAATAACATACAAGGGAATCACCATAAGGTTAACAGCTGATCTTTCAGCAGAATCTCTGCAAGCCAGAAGGGAGTGGCAGGACATATTTAAAGTGATGAAAGGGAAAAACCTACAACCAAGATTACTCTACCCAGCAAGGATCTCATTCACATTCAATGGAAAAATTTAAAAATTTACAGACAAGCAAAAGCTAAGAGAACTCAGCACCACCAAACCAGCTCTACAACAAACGCTAAAGGAACTTCTCTAGGCAGGAAACACAAGAGAAGGAAAAGACCTACAATAACAAACCCAAAACAATTAAGAAAATGGGAATAGGAACATACATATCAATAATTCCCTTAAATGTAAATAGATTCAATGCTCCAACCAAAAGATATAGACTGGCTGAATGGATCCAAAAACAAGACCCATATACATGCTGTCTACAAGAGACCCACTTCAGACCTAGGGACACATACAGACTGAAAGTGAAGGGATGGAAAAAGATACCCCATGCAAAAGAAAATCAAAAGAAAGCTGGAGTAGCAATTCTCATATCAGACAAAATAGACTTCAAAACAAAGACTATTATAAGAAACAAAGAAGGACACTACATAATGTTCAAGGGATCAATCCAAGAAGAAGATATAACAATTGTAAATATTTATGCACCCAACATAGGAGCACCTCAGTACATAAGGCAAATACTAAGAGCCATAAAAAGGGAAATCGACAGTAACACAATCATAGTAGGGGATTTTAACACCCCACTTTCACCAATGGACAGATCATCCAAAATGAAAATCAATAAGGAAACACAAGTTTTAAATGATACATTAAACAGATTGGAATTAATTGATATTTATAGGACATTCCATCCAAAAACAACAGAATACACTTTCTTCTCAAGTGCCCATGGAACACTCTCCAGGATACATCATATCTTGTTACACAAATCAAGCCTCGGTAAATTTAAGAAAATTGAAATCATATCAATTATCTTTTCTGACTACAACGCTATGAGACTGTATATCAATTACAAGAAAAAATTGTAAGAAATACAAACAAATGGAGGTTAAACAACACACTATTTAATAATCAAGAGATCAATGAAGAAATCAAAGAGGAAATAAAAAAATATCTAGGAACAAATGACTATTAAAACACAATGACCCAAATCCTGTGGGATGCAGCAAAAGCAGTTCTAAGAGGGAAGTTTATACACATACTATCCTACCTTAAGAAACAAGAAAAATCTCAAATAAACTACTAAACTTACACCTAAAGCAAATAGAAAAAGAAGAACAAAAATCCCCAAAGTTAGCAGAAGGAAAGAAATCATAAATATAAGATCAGAAATAAATGAAAAAGAAATGAAGGAAACAATAGCAAAGAACAATAAAACTAAAACGAGGTTCTTTGAGAAGATAAACAAAATTGATAAACCATTAACCAGACTCATAAAGAAAAAAGGGAGACGACTCAAATCACCAGAATTAGAAGTGAAAAAGGAAAAGTAACAACTGACACTGAGAAATACAAAGGATCATGAGAGATTACTACAAGCAACTATATACCAATAAAATGGACAACCTGGAAGAAATGGACAAATTCTTAGAAAAGCACAACCTTCTGAGACTGAACCAGGAAGAAATAGAAAATATAAACAAACCAATCACAAGCACTGAAATTGAAACTGTGATTAAAAATCTTCCAACAGACAAAAGCCCAGGACCAGTAGGCTTCACAGGATAATTCTGTCAAACATTTAGAGAAGAGCTAACACCTATCCTTCTCAAACTCTTCCAAAATATAACAGAGGGAGGAACACTCCCAAACTCATTCTGTGAGGCCACCATCACCCTGATACCAAAACCAGACAAAGATGACACAAAGAAAGAAAACTACAGGCCAATATCACTGATGAACATAGATGCAAAAATCCTCAACAAAATACTAGCAAACAGAATCCAACAGCACATTAAAAGGATCATACACCATGATCAAGTGGGGTTTATCCCAGGAATGTAAGGATTCTTCAATATATGCAAATCAATCAACGTGATATACCATATTAACAAACTGGAGGAGAAAAACCATATGATCATCTCAATAGATGCAGAAAAAGCTTTCGACAAAATTCAACACACATTTATGACAAAAACCCTCCAGAAAGTAGGCATACAGGGAACTTACCTCAACATAATAAAGGTCGTATATGACAAATCCACAGCCAACATTGTTCTCAATGGTGAAAAACTGAAACCGTTTCCTCTAAGATAAAGAACAAGACAAGGTTGCCCACTCACACCATTATTATTAAACATAGTTTTGGAAGTTTGAGCCACAGCAATCAGAGAAGAAAAAGAAATAAAAGGAATCCAAATTGGAAAAGAAGAAGTAAAGCTGTCACTATTTGCAGGTGACCTGATACTATACTTAGAGAATCCTAAAGATGCTACCAGAAAACTACTAGACCTAATCAATGAATTTGGTAAAGTAGCAGCATACAAAATTAATGTACAGAAATCTCTGGCCTTCCTATACATTAATAATGAAAAATCTGAAAGCGAAATTAAGGAAACACTCACATTTACCATTGCAACAAAAAGAATAAAATATCTGAGAATAAACCTACCTAAGGAGACAAAAGACCTGTATGCAGTAAACTATAAGACACTGATGAAAAAAATTAAAGATGATACAAACAGATGGAGAGATATACCATGTTCTTGGATTAGAAGAATCAACATTGTGAAAATGACTGTACTACCCAAAACAATCTACAGATTCAGTGCAATCCCTATCTAACTACCAAGGGCATTTTTCACAGAACTAGAACAAAAAATTTCACAATTTGTATGGAAACACAAAAGACCCCAAATAGCCAAAGCAATCTTGAGAAAGAAAAACGGAGCTGGAGGAATCAGGCTCCCTGACTTCAGACTATACTACAAAGCTACACTAATCAAGACAGTATGGTACTGACACAAAAACAGAAATACAGATCAATGGAACAGGATAGAAAGCCCAGAGATAAACCCACACACATATGGTCACCTTATCTTTGATAAAGGAGGCAAGAATATACAATTCAGAAACGACAGCCTCTTCAATAAATGGTGCTGGGAAAACTGGACAGCTACATGTAAAAGAAAGAAGTTAGAACACTCCCTAACACCATACAAAAAATAAACTTAAAATAGTTTATAGACCTGAATGTAAGGCCAGACACTATCAAATTCTTAAAGGAAAAACATAGGCAGAACATTCTATGACATAAATCACAGCAAGATCCTTTTCAACCCACCTCATAGAGAAACAGAAATGAAAACAAAAATAAACAAATGGGACCTAATGAGTCTTAAAAGTTTTACACAGCAAAGGAAACCATAAACAAGACCAAAAGACAACCCTCAGAATGGGAAAATATTTTCAAATGAAACAACTGACAAAGGATTAATCTCCAAAATCTACAAGCAGCTCATGCAGCTCTATATTAAAAAAAAACAAACAACCCAATCCAAAAATGGGCAGGAGACGTAAATAGACATTTCTCCCAAGAAGATATACAGATTGCCAACAAACACATGAAAGAATGCTCAACGTCATTAATCATTAGAGCAATGCAAATCAAAACTATAATGAGATATCATCTCACACTGGTCAGAATGGCCGTCATCAAAAAATCTACAAACAATAAATGCTGGAGAGGGTGTGGAGAAAAAGGGACCCTCTTGCACTGTTGGTGGGAATGTAAATTGATACAGCCACTATGGAGAACAGTATGGAGCTTCCTTAAAAAACTAAAAAAACTAATAATAGAACTACCATATGACCCAGCAATTCTACTGGGCATATACCCTGAGAAAACCATAATTCAAAAAGAGTCATGTACCAAAATGTTCATTGCAGCTCTGGTTACAATAGCCAGGACATGGAAGCAACCTAAATGTCCATTGACAGATGAATGGATAAAGAAAATGTGGCACATGTATACAATGGAATATTACTCAGCCATAAAAAGAAACGAAATTGCATTATTTGTAATGAGGTGGGTGGAACTAGAGTCTGTCATACAGAGTAAAGTCAGAAAGAGAAAAAACAAATACCATATGCTAACACATATATATGGAATCTAAAAAAAAAAGGTTCTGAAGAACCTAGGGGCAGGACAGGAATAAAGACGCAGATGTAGAGAATGGACTTGAGGACATGGGGAGGGGGAAGGGTAAGCTGGGATGAAGTGAGAGAGTAGCATTGACATATGTACACTACTAAATGTAAAACCAATAACTAGTGGGAAGCAGCCGCATAGCACAGGGAGATCAGCTCAGTGCTTTGTCACCACCTAGAGGGGTGGGATAGGGAGTGTGGGATGGAGGTATATGCAAGAGGGAAGAGACCGGGGTATATGTATAGCTGATTCACTTTGTTATAAAGCAGAAACTAACACACCATTGTAAAGCAATTATACTCCAGTAAGAATGTTAAAAAAAAAAATCCCAAAACTGAACACTCTCTTTTGTAAATGTTCATCTAGTTACCTTATCCTAGTTTTCTTTATCCTTCTCTGTTTTGTTGTTGTTTTATATTTTCTCCTTTGCTGGCACTCTTCCCTTGCCTAAACAAATGACGAAATACTTTAATTATGACCTTGACTTCCTCTCTTCACTTTGCTCATTCTCTCTGGCCATATCTTTTTCATCATGGCTTAAATTACTATAACTATGCCACTAGTACTCATATCTTTTTCTAGTCTTAATCTCCTGACTAAGCAAAAGGATTGCATATCCTCTCTTCTTGAATGACCCACAGGACCTTAAACATACATCCTCAAAATACATATTTTTCTGTATAATCCTCTTTCACCAAACTGAGTTCTCTTGAGTTTTCACACTTCTATCCCTTCTTTAGAATTTTTCTCTATTTTTGATTCTCAGCTATCTATGATTTCTATTTCTTTAAAAAAAATGCAATCAAGAGCAAACTTCT
Organism: Lagenorhynchus albirostris; assembly: GCF_949774975.1. Lineage (NCBI taxonomy): Eukaryota > Metazoa > Chordata > Mammalia > Artiodactyla > Delphinidae > Lagenorhynchus > Lagenorhynchus albirostris. The sequence goes on from NC_083105.1 coordinate 71,462,625, forward strand.
AAATGTTGCTAGTACACATCCACCCACTTCCACCCACTTACTTTCATCTGTATCCATATATTACATATTTTCTTCTGTTAATTTGCATGAGCTGCCCTACTTCTACCTAAATTTAATCCCTCCTCTACTTGGAAGCCATCCATACCTCTTTAGCTACTCAAGGACAGTATTCCAGAATATCACCCTACCTCCTGTCTCATGGATTTTTCCTCTTTACTGGATGATTCCCATCAACATGCAACCTGATTTAAGAAATTTTTTCATCTTAAAAATTACAACAAACCTTCCTTGATGCACATTCCTATCCAACTACTCTTCCATTTCTCTGCTTTGTTTTATAGCAAAACTCAAAGAATTGTTAATACTGTCTCCCCTTCCTCTTCTCACATCGTCTTGAGCCAATTCAATCAGGCTTATCTTCTTACCAATCCATACAAGACCTTTTTCAAGACCCTGGAGACTTCTACACCACCAAATTAATGGTCAATCCTTTGTTCTCATTTTATAGGAGGTAGTAGGAGTTTTTGACATAGTACATGACTCCATCTATCTCAAGACAGTTTCAAGACTTCCTTAACCAAGTATAAAAAATAGTGAAAATCCTGTCCCCAACCCCAAAGCCCCTCTTCTGCAGGCTCCCAGCTCTTCACAGCACCTATTACCACCTGACATACATTTACTTTTTGTGAAATGTAAGCTCAATGAGATTGAGGACTTTGTGTTTACACCAGTCTCCAGCCCATATTAGGCACTCACTAAATATTGTTTATACTATGTATTTTTACTATTTACACGAGTATAGTAAATAATGAATTTATTTCAGACCCTCCTAATTTTTATCTGCACTATATAATGTGACTACCAAATATATATTTCTATATCAATTTTCTTTCCCTTTAAATCTACTTTCCATGCTATTATCTTTCCAAAGAATAGACCAAATTATATAGTAAATAAATCTACAACAATGGTAACATTCTAAGGAAAAGGAACAACCAATATAATATCTTGCATGGCTTGATCAAAATTTAGGAAAATTCTTATTTTATCAAACATTTTCATTAGTCAATTGACATACCTTTTAATTGCTTTAAAAATATAGTACTTAAGAGCATTTTATAGCACTCATGGTCATACATACTTGGATTATAATTGTGGCTCTGCTATCCCATGTTTTTGGTCATGTTATTTAACCTTAGAACCTCATTTTTATTATCCATGAAAATGGGGTGATCATAAATAAGATCAGGTTCCCAAGGTTGTTAAGAGTGTTAAATGTTATGTGTAACTATCACTATTGTTGTTATATAGATAGTTATTCTTTTTGTTCAGTGCTCACTCAGGACCTCACACCTACCAGGTTATTAATGAAAAAAATTATTGAACTGAACTTATATTCTGGCTCATAGCCACCTAACAGAAGCCTTATTTCCTTCATTTGAAAGCTATCTCAATTAGTATTAACATAATTCACAATACTATTTGCAAAAACATGTATAAAACTAAGCATAACAATCAAAAGAAATATTTTTCAGTCAAAAATATCATTGAAAGGTGGACAATGAAGATATAGGATGTCTACTTTAAATATACTGTAGATTTACTTTGCTATAATACCTGGTCCACTGTGTGAAATCAATAAATATTAATTTATGGTGATTTACATTAAATATTTAGAAAGGGTCAGTTCTGTACAATTATTACATAGTTCAGTCCCTGAACTGTTCTTACAAAATTGAATCAAATTCCAGAGAGATAATAAAGTATTAGTGCTCTTTAGATAGAACAAATAAGTCAGAACACCAAGTTCATCATTTCTAAATAACTGAAAGAATTAAATTGAAATAATTCATTAATATCAAAGAATGCTATTGTTTAAGACCAGGTATAAGAACATAAGGGGTGTTCTATCTATTTTCAGGTCTAACACATTTTAATATTAACTTGGCAAGAAAAGATAGATTAAAAATACATATTGCACCTATAATTTTTAAACTATTTTAAATTATAAGTTTAAACTATTTAAACTTATTGTAAAAACATTTTCCCTTCTACTAAATTGTTTCCTCAATTTGATTCCTTTGACTTTATCACACTTTTTTATCTGTGTGTTGGCTTACAATAAGAGTGTTATAGTTGATTAAATCAGTAAGGGAGTAGATGCAATAAAACATATAATATATAAAACATTAGAAACCAATACATTAATACTATTTTTGTGATTAAATGAAAACAATGAGAATAAAAGCCAAATTTCTATTTAAACACAGTTTTGATTGCTTTAAATATCTGGAGTACAGAATCAGCAGTATTTGTAAATGAGCACAGCAGTTATCAAGTATAAAAACTATTCCATGAAAATAAATATCTTGAGAACTCAGTACAATATGCATACACAACCAATCTTTAGAAACGTTAAATTATTTCAGAGCATTTTGGGGACAGTGTTATATAATTTACCTGGGTTTAAAAATCCCATCTGACATTCATTAGCGCTGAGAACTTGGCAAGCTACTATACCTTGAACACCTCAGTTTCTTCATTTGTAAAATAAGAATATTACCTACATCATCAGTTTGTTGAAAAATTAAAGGCGATACGTATATTCCACATAAACTTGGAGTTACCGTTCGTCCTTCCTTCTCTTTGTACCCATTACATTAATACTTTCTTTCCATTGTCTCTCACCTAACAATGAAACCAGGTCTCTACCCAGATGCTCACCTCATATCCCTCAGGATACCTTTCTCCCTAGTAGATCCTCTTGCATCCAGTGTAGTACCTCAAAAAATACTACAAACCACTGCTAGATCAACTTGTCTAAAGCACCAAACTGTGCATTCCATTGTTCTCTTCAGATATCTACAGTTATTTCTGCTGCCTACAGAATGAACTAATTCCTAAACTTGTATTTTATGTTCTCCACAATCTGGGTCTCTTGCCTACACAGATTTATTGCCTAATATTCTTCTTCATAGATACTCCATTTCACTCAACTAGGACTACTCATTGCCCAGAAAGAGGTAATGTAAACTCAGATCTTTTTTACCAAAACAGTTTTCCATTGCCTGTGATGGACTTGCCCTTCTTTGTATCACAGACTCCTATTAAGGAACATTTCTTTAACAGCAAATCAAAGTTAAGTCCATTGGCATTAAGTATGACTTACTTTTTCTCATAACCTCTTTATATTGTTGTTTATGCTATTATTTTACAGCAATAACCTTCTGACTAGAGTATTTCTCCTTTTGCCCCCTGTAATTCATTCTCCATTCAGCAGCCAAACTGATATTTTAAAAATGCAATCATATCAGGTCCCAACCCTGCTGAAAACCCTCTAGTGTGTTCCTATACTTAGAAGAAAAGACAAAAGCATCACACATAACTCTGTACTTGCCCACACTGCCTCCTCATTTCTGCTCTGGGATTTGTCATTCTGCCCTTAGTCACTAGGCTCATGGGTCCCTGCATTGTAATCCTTCTTTGTCTTTAATTTCTCCACATCTTTTCCTTGCCTACTTCTCTCATGAGAACTTCTCTGACCATCTTTTGTAAAATATTCACCAACACACACACACACACACACAAACACACACACACACATATTCATGCACACATAACCACTCTCTACCCTTCCCCTGCTTTTTTGTCTTCTTAGAATTTATCATTATCTGAACTTACTTTTATTAATTTTTGATGCTACCAAACACCCAACTCCTATCTTTTTACAAATGTGTCTCTAATTCAGTATATTGGAAATGCTCAGTAAATATTTGTTCAATTCGTAAATTAATTCATCTGCCAAAAAGCATATAGTCTGTTTCCTTAACCAGAATAGGAATTCCTTAAGGAGAGTTGTCTGAGTGCTCTAATGTTCTTGAATGCAGTAGAGTGGCTTGAACATGATAGGTGCTCAAACGTTTGTTTTTATTTTTTTAATTAAGTAGAATCACAGGTTAAAGCAAAATGAATGTTAAGAATTATGTGCAAACAAGTAGAATTTCCAAAGTGAAACAGAAAATAGAACATAAAATTAAAATATCCCTCTACCAGTTTTATAAAAGATCTGGTCTCTCATTCAGTGTGCTATGAGATTCTATTTTACTTTATGTAGAGGTTTTATTGGCAAGTCATCAGCCGTATTTTGTACAAAATTTCAACCCCATTGAAATCCAACCAAACCACAAGGCTCTGCAGATCCTAAATGAATTGAATTAATTAACTCCAGGTCCCGTAAACCCTGCAAGGGAACTTTCTATTAAGTGTATATTTCTAAACCCAGACAATGCCTTTTAAACTTTTTTTTGTAGTGCCATCAAACAAATTTCTCTTTGTGATAATATAGAATGGGGGGGACACAAATCAGTAAAAACACCAACAGTATTAAAATTTCAAAGGAAACCAAAATAATTCATAGCAAAGTATTTTCAAAATCTTCTAACAGCAAACTGTTTTGCTGAGCTATTTTTTTCCCTTCCCCCCACTCAAATTTGATGCTAAAGTTTACACTGAAAAGTTTAAAAAAGTAGACAAGAGTGAGCGAAAGCTGAGCACATAGTTATCATTTAATGATTATTTTAAATGAAGAAATGAAACAATTTAAGAGACCCTCAATACTATTAAGAGGACCCAGGATGTTATTACAATATATACAAAATTCAAACGGCTTGAAAAAATGAGATTGAAACTGGTAGGTGATTATTTCATTTGTAAAAAATGCAACAAGTGAGACCAAAGGAAATATTACATTTTTCAACGGGAAACTAAATGATAGAGACAGAATGGGTTTTTATATTGACCTATGTTATCAAATTAATTTCCTCAGTTATGCCTATTTATTCTATATTCATATACATTTGTGACTCATATAGTTAGTTATTTAATAATGAATAAAGAATTAAGTTTTTTAAACAAATATCTAAGATTATTTGAAGCAGTATATTTTTTTAACATCTTTATTGGAGTATAATTGTTTTACAATGGTGTGTTAGTTTCTGCTTTATAACAAAGTGAATCAGTTATACATATAAATATATCCCCATATCTATTCCCTCTTTCATCTCCCTCCCTCCCACCCTCTCTATACCACCCCTCTAGATGGTCACAAAGCCTGGAGCTGATCTCCCTGTGCTATGCGGCTGCTTCCCAGTAGCTATCTATTTTACATTTGGTAGTGTATATATGTCCATGCCACTCTCTCACTTCATCCCAGCTTACCCTTCCCCCTCCCTGTGTCCTCTAGTCCATTCTCTACATCTGCATCTTTATTCCTGTCCTGCCTCTAGGTTCTTTAGAACCTTTTTTTTTTTTAGATTCCATATATATGTGTTAGCATACTGTATATGTTTTTCTCTTTCTGACTTCACTCTGTATGACAGACTCTAAGTCCATCCACCTCACTGCAAGTAACTCAACTTCATTTCTTTTTATGGCTGAGTAATATTCCATTGTACATATGTGCCACATATGCTTTATCCATTTATCTGTTGATGGACACTTAGGTTGTGAAGCAGTATTTTTAATATTTTGAAGTGTTTTAACAATTAAATACTATTTGGTAATAATAAGACTGGCCAAAATCTGATTTTTTTTAAATGGAGCACTTGATGTCAATACCAATATCTTGAATGAAAATCACTGAGAAATGAAGGGATTGAAGATGACAGTAATAATTATGACAATGGTAATTGTTGGAAAGTTTTATGTGTTAGTTTAATGTAAAAGTAAATAGCAATTCTGTTGAATAGACGTTTTATGATCAGTGTTTGGTCTCATAAATAGAACTACTTAAGAAAAATGAGAAATTTAGAAAGGAATTTTATGTCTGAAAATATTTGCCAGAACAAAGTAAATAAATAAAATTATATCTCCCAATTAAAAATAGTTAAATAAATATGGTACAATTCAACATGGACTATTATAGCTGCAAAATGTGCTGATTATGATTATGTGACAATATGGATCATATTAAGTTTTTTTGGGGGGAATGATCATACTAAATGTTAAGTGAAAGAAGCAGGTTGTAAATTATTATAATCCAATCACAAATATATAAAGAAACATTTGTTTAGGAAACAGAAGTTTAAAAATAGAGTTGTAAAATGATAATCATGGTTGTGATTGGAAAAGTTATTCCCTCTAATGTTCTATTTAAAAAGTGATTTTATTTTTCAAAAATATAATGTTGCATATGTGTTATGCTTCCATGCAAGAGTCCTTGCATTGGAATACCTCCATTTCTAATATAACTATAAATCTATCTTTAGAAATTTCCCCTCTGTCCATCTTAGAAACTGGAGTACCCCAGTGATTCTATCTCTTACTCCATGCACTCATTTTTGAATGGCTTAAACAATCATCCTCCATTCTTACTAAATCCCAAGTCTGTCTATCCCAACGACTATCTCTATTCTAACTCCCAGTCCTCTGTATTCCAAAGTGAACTGAATGTACCAGAGTTTTCTTGAAAAGATTTTGTACAAAAGTCTTAACAGTAATTCCTTCAATCATTCCTGGCCCCCTGTAAGCTTTCATGTGACCATACTTGTTTCTCAAGCTGGAAACCTTAATAGGTAACTTCATTTCTTTCTCTACCTCTCCTATCCGAAGCAACAAGTAACCAATTACAGGCTCTTTTACTCTAGAAAGCTCCTTAACTTGATGCATCTTCTCCACTCTCACTTCATTTATGCATTCATCTATAGTGTTTTTAAATTTTTTTTCCAAACACTAATTCTAAATATTTAGTCTTTATTATCTCACTTAATCTTTACACCAATCATACACATTCGCACTATTTTATAGACAAAACTGACACACAAAAAGGATAATTTGTTAACATAGCTAGTAAGAGGCAAAGCTGGCATTCTTAATTATTGCAACTATCTCCCTTTCTCTATGTCACTCTTCCTAACTATTTTTAAAATATTTGTTGTCCCCATTGCCCATTTGGTAACAATTCAAACTCATTAATGTTTCAAAGAAAGCTCTTGAAAGTCTAGAGCAAGTGTAATTGTCCAAGCTTATCTCTTAACACTCCCTACCCAACCCCGTGTGTTCCTGCCAAACTGAACAGAAAGACTCAGGACATGTTGGGTTCTTTCTCAACCCCGTTGGTTTATGCATGCCTCAACATCTGTCTCAATCACTGCCTGCAAATACAAGACTCAAAGTTGCTTCTTCAATGAAGCCTCCTTTCCCTCTGTCAGCATCCTGCAGAATAATTTTTTCTGCTCACCACATTTCCATAACACTGTACTGATGTATCTGACACATTATCTATTGTAAGGTAACAGAATTTAATTATTGGCTAATCTAACTTTCTTACTAAACCATAGTCTCCTCCAGAGTAGGGACTGGGTCTTATTCATCACTGTATCATTTTCTCTTCCAATAATATTAGTTGAATATCCAGCACATGCTAACACTTAACTCAATTTCTGGCATGACATTTGATAAACTATTGAAATGGAAAATTATCAGAGCACCATATTATAAAGCAGATATTTATGGAAAGGGTAATTCTTATCAGACAGTCTTCAAGTTCTAGTCTTAGAACTAGTAGCAAAGCCTGAAAGGTCTCTAGGGATATAAGGCAAAGGACATGAAAGAGGATGAGATATAGAAGTGACAGAGAGTTGAAAAGCAGCAAAGACAAACCATACTCCCTTGAAAATTTTGTCATTTCTGAAGTATTAAGTAATCAAATGCAAGTTAATTTGGATAGAATTCTCTGCAAAAAAGACAAAGCATTTTCCTCTTTTCTTCTTTGTGTAAACTCTTGGTTCAGCTATTGACCAATAGAGCTACTATGGTGAAATATCACTCCACCAAATGTTTTTAGTTTTAGAACATTTAGACTATTGTGAAACTCAACTTGGCAGTCACCTTGCTGCATAGTGAAAGAGCAGGATAAATGCAACTTCCCTGAAGTTCTTTTTGTCATCAAACAGTAGGAGAACATTATTGGCTCCCTCCAGTTGTGGCTAGGTTACACAGGTTATATTTTAAACATTTTAAGCCAAACTCTCATTGTAATGTGATATTATTGGGCCAGTTTGTCCAACTTGAGAGAAAGGCCTATTATAAGTAGAAGTAGTTTTGCTTCATTTCTTGAGAGTATAATAAAACTTTGGAAAAATTAGAAATCTAGATTTTCTTTCCCCTAGAATGAATGGAGAAAAGAAATTCTGCCTCTCAAAACAAATTAAAAAAAAAACAAAATAACAAGTTCAAATGTATTTTATTAGTAATGATAATATATTATGAATCTATCTCTAGAATTTTCAAAATTTTTCTATTAAAATTCAATTCATATAGTAATAATTGTACTCTAATATACCTCTATCACAGAAGGTAAGTAAAAACATGATCATACTTGTGATCAAGAAAAATAAGTCTGAAGTAAAATGAATTAGTCTAATTTGCTTCTCTGAGAGTTGACATTTACTATTTGTTACGCTGAACATTTACTTCACCACTCGATGTCATATTTCCTCACCAGGAAAGTAAAAATAGTATGCAACGCACAGGTTGTTTCAAGTATTCAGCTGATATTTATAATGTTTGGTACAAATAAGTAATCAATAAATGTCATTTAAAATGAAATCTAAGTATATTAAAGTGATCAAATTCAGTCTTATTGAGGGGGTTAGTCAATAGCCTTTAATTAAAGCTAAAAGGTCAGATTATATCTAAATAAAGCTATTGTTTCAGTTCATCATTCATATCTTTTTGTGGTAAAATATGTGATACTTTACAGAGCATATATAGGAAAGAAAGATGGGTGGTCCAAAAAAAGAGGGAACCTTGTTCATTAGAGATTTTCTTGGAACCACATTTGGAAAAATGAAGAAATACAGATTATGATTGATTTATTTTATGTATAAGTTTAATTGAAGTCAAAATCAAAATTATTGAAGCTGATTTAAAGTGAAATAAACAAATAGATGTAAGGATATAGCCAGTAAAACTAGAAATACTGCTATCCACCTTCCTATTCCAGGACTTTTAGTGTATTTGTTTGCCTGCTTGGTTGTTTGTTTGAGATATCACTTGTCTGAGCACATGTGTGATATATTTTACTGAAAGGACTTCAACTGACATTCAACAAGTCACTTCAATATTTATTAACCAACAGTTATGTATACAGTATGCTGGGAAGTAAGTGTAAAAAGATAAATAAAATTTTGTCTTGAAGAGTACATTGAGTAATAAAAAAAGACTGGTATATAATTTAAAAATTCCAAGATGCACTCATGAGTTATAAAATAGACACTTACAGGGAGATACCCAGGAAAGGTACATTTAGTCCTTCCCACTGGGGAGGGCAGGTATAGTAGCTGAATTAATTTTTTAGATGAAAAAAATTGGCCAGGTGAAGCAAGTTGAAAAGAAATTCCAGGCAGTGAGAAATAGTCTGGTATGCGGGAGGAGATGGGGGAAAGCTTTCTGAGTTATGTGAGTGCTAAAGACAAGACTGAAGAGATAGGTAGGGCTGGGTCCTAGAGTGTCCTTCATTCCATGCTAATATGATTACATTTGTCTAGGATGCAATGGAGAGCCTCAAACTATTTTACGTCAGGAAGTTAACACATTATGTGTGTTTGTGATAGATCATTTTGACCGAGGTGGAAGAAAAGACCTGAAGAAAAGACCTGCCAGTATTAAGAGCAGTTAAAGAGCTATTACAACTTTCAGATGAAAGGTGATAAAGAACTGAACTGTTTTATGTTTTGTTCTTTTGGTCACGAAGCATGTGATATCTTAGCTCCCCAAACAGGGATTGAACCTGCACCCCCTGCATTGGAAGGTGAAGTCTTAACCACTGGACCACCAGGGAAGTCCCAAAGAACTGAACTGGAGCAAAAAAGAAAAAGATAAGAAAGATAGCAAAGACTCAAAAATACTATGAAGAACAAGGTCCTACTGTATAGCACAGGGAACTATATCCAATCTCCTGAGATAAACCATAATGGAAAAGAATATTAAAAAAAATGTATGTATGTCTAAAACTGAGTCACTTTGCTGTACAGAAGAGACTGGCACAACATTGTAAATCAACTATACTTCAAAAAAATGTAAAATATACATACATATATATATTTACTGTGGGTAAATCCATGTTATGCAATGATTATCACAATTTTATTTCTATGGCCATTTCACTCAAATGTAATTATGGGACTTCCCTGGTGGCCAGGTGGTTAAGAATCCGCCTGCCAATGCAGGGGACACGGGTTCAAGCCCTGGTCCGGGAAGATCCCACATGCCGCGGAACAACTAAGCCCGTGCACCACGACTACTGAGCCTGCGCTCTAGAGCCCGTGTCCCACAACTACTGAAGCCCGCATGCCTAGAGCCCGTGCTCCGCAACAAGAGAAGCCACCGCAGTGAGAAGCCCGCTCACCGCAGTGAAGAGTAACCCCTGCTCACAGCAACTAGAGAACGCCCACTCGCAGCAACGAAGACCAAATGCAGCCAAAAATAACTAAATTTATTTAAGAAAATGTAATTATGATACTTTTGCATAGCCCTCATTTTAGCAACAGTAGATGTATATTTTATTACAAGGTTGGGTTATCTCCTTTATTATTCATCATTCTCAGATTTATCTGGCAGTTATTGCAAATTTATTTATTCTGATGAAGTTTAGAATCTCTTATATTGTCTAGTTCACAAAAAAATTATATTGAGTTTTTGTAGGGGAATTCATTAAATTGTTGATTCACGCAGAAAGCACAGTTTTTTTTACATCATAAGTTTTCCTATCCAAGAACAAAATATAGCATGTTTTTCTATCGATGCTTATCTTCCTAACCCTCAATAGTGTAGTATGTTTTCTTCATATGGACACTGGACAATTACTGATAAGTTTATGCCAAGGTAGCTTCTCCTTTGTGTTGTTACTACCAAAGAAGTCTGTTCACCCATTATATTTAAAATTATTTTTACAATAGTAAATAGGACTACAAGACAGATATGCCTGTACTAAACACCAAGCTCTATCAAATTCTAGCATTTGATTATATTTGCTTCTGATTTTCCTTAAGGAAATCAAACATCACAGATATGATTGGAACCTCTGTACACCCCTCTAGACCACTTCCCAAGTAGGGTTGCCATATAAAATACAGGACTCTTTGTTAAACTTGAAATCCAGATAAACAATGACTCAATTTTTAATATATCTCATGTGATATGCAATTTGAATGTATTTTTATTTGCTAAATCTGACTACCTTATCCTCTGAGATATAGAAATGGCCTGAATTTGTTTTGTATCATTCTTAAAGATTTAAAAACTCTACTGCTACACATTTGTGACCTTAAACACTTTACAGTATCATTTTTAATGTCTCCAAAACTTATATAAATGGTTTAAACATGTTGTTTCCATTGGCTCAAACCAAGGGTTTTTGCTTTTTCTCTTTAGCGTACTCCAATTGTCTGAACAATGTTTGTATTTAGCTGGCTGTGTCTGAGACACATAACTGCATATGTCCTCTGTCAGGATCTTCCCGTACCCTGGATTGATATTTACTGTATTTGACAATGCTGCTTCTTAAATTGTGATTCAAAAGGACAGATATTCCTAGTTTTGTTAAAAACATGGGTTATATTTTTTTTGTTATTCTTTTAATGATTTAAGAGTAGAAAAAGGGCAAGTGTCTTTGCTCTTTCTTTTACAATTGAAATTCCCTTGTGTCTGAAAATTATTGGTGCCCTGAGTTGCATTCTAAACAAATGGAATCAGAATCTTCAAGTGTAAGTCCAAAAACTGTGTAAACTGACAAACACCACAGGTAGCTGTTCTGTTCACAGCTCCTGTTCTGCAGGAGCAAAACCTGTGTCCTAGCCAAACAAAGATAGAGGCCTTTAATATTATTTAAAAGATTCTACTTAACTGTCCTTTCTTTGTATGAACCAAATGTACATTTTTAAGCATACTGCCATATATTTTTAAGATTCTTGCTGCTTCTAAAAAACAGTACTAAATTGGCTTTCATAAAACCTAGCAGTTTTAATCTCTGTAAGTTTATAAATGGCTTTAATTATTAAACAGAGGCTAACTGAGATTTTATAGGAGGGCTTAGTCTGCTTTGGTTCTGTTGGACTCTCTGATATTGGAATATTTTGCCCTGCAAAAAGTGATCAAAATATCCTTTGAAACTTTCTACAATCTATTGATGATCTAAATATATTCAACTCACAATATTTATCCAACATTTCCTTGCAGAATAATCTTCTTTTGCTTTATTACAAAATCTTATGCTCCAGTAAAATGAATGCTTTACTGTTCCTCAATTATACATCATGCTTTTCCTGTTGCATGATTTTGCTCATACTCTTTAACTAAAATAGATATCCTCACCTTATTGATAAACTATACCTATCTTTTTAAAGAACATCTCCAAAGTCAACTTCTCATTCTCCAAGATTTCCCAGCCAAAATGTTTGTTCTCCATTTCTGAAGCCTAAGGGCAACTTGTTTGTATATTTCTTAACATGCTTATTATATTATTATATTATACTCTAACAATTTGTGTACTTGGCTTTTCTCTAAGTAATAGATTATGATAATAATAGAATTATAATACATGATAATTATTTAGCATCTACTAAATGCCAGGCAGTGAATTAAGGTTGTTTTTTGGTTTAACCCTTAAAATAAACATGCAAGGTATGTATTTTTTTTCCTAACTTTTTTATGAGAAAACGTAATAAAGCAGAATAAAGTTGAATAGTGCTTCCAAAATCATACAACTAGAAAAAGGCCAGTATTTGAGCATGTCTCACTGCAGAGGCAGCATTCTTAACCACAAAGCCCTGTAGCGCAACAGATGATCTACTGTTTCAGGATCTTGCTCAGAAACATTCACATGGTAAGCCCTAGGATATTTATTACATTGACTCTCATTTAACCCCTACTGTCAATTTGATCTTATTTAGGCTGGTTTATATAATTATAAATATGTGAATCTCAAGTCAACATTTTTGGATGTTTCTGTTTCCTCATTATACTTCAGAATTTTAATTAGAATATGTTCCCAGCTAGAGAACACGGACTAATCACTAGTTTTTATGCTCCCCCCTCCTTTTTAGTGGACTCCAATTGTTTTGTGGCTGAATTGCTGAATGGCTGAATTGACAGCCATTACCTAAAGCAGCCAGAAGAAGATTAGCCTGGAAAGCTGAATTTTGTCAAGTTAATTACAAGTGGTACACACTGACTTTGATTCATGAATATGGCTTTTAGCAGAGCTCTTAAAGTGAGATGTTAATCAGTAAACACTAATTTTTATTTTTTAATGGAAATGTCAAAAGGAGGGTTTCAGGGAAAGCCCAGGCAAGAAGGACCCTGATGTGCACTAAAAGAATCACCAAATAGAAAAGAAACATTCATTTTAAGGAAGCATTTTCAAGCTACTTGATCATGAAATGAACACTCCTTTAACTGCAGGAGCTGCAATCAAATCAATCGTCAGTGCTCTTCACAAACAAAGAGATCAATTGAGAGATTGTATTCTGTCTTTCAGGTACAAACTTTCCAAATTAAATGGAGCTATGTGGTACTAAGGGTGAATGCAAAAAGGCAGGACAAAGAAGAAAATGTATTCTTATTAAATATAACTTTTTAAACTTATTATATAATTTTTTTTATCAAATTGGAAATATTCTGCAATTTTTCTCCCTAGTTTAATGTTGAAAAAAGTATTATTGGAAATAAAGACTTTTCCACAATCAATCTAAGTCCTTCATGCTGCTTTTTAAGCTTGTTGACTTTCTTTGTCTCATGGTGACGAAAATCTCTTGGAATTCTTCCTCTCAGGAAAAAGATCTCCTTACCTGAACACTTTTGAAAATGACAGCATGATAAGAAAATATGAGTCTTCTGTTTTGATGCCAAATATTGCCACAAAATATATTTTAATATCTGGAAAAAATCTAACTTTTATAGCATATAAGGAATGCAAGCTTTGAATGTATATTTCAGTCTTCATTTTAAGCTATTTTTTTATGACCAAGAAAAAAAAAATACTGGAAAATAAATGGAACCTCATTTGGGTTTATAAGCTCTTTGTTACTGGACAACATTGTATTCCAAGAACACTGTATTTTATATTTCAAAAATTGCAAATCAAGTATGACATCAACCACAAAATATAAATGCATCTACTTAAAATATTAATAAATACCCTCTCCTGGTCTACCTATCTTCACTCAGAGCCCAAGTTCATACCCAGGAACTGTATCTCTTTTATAAATAGAATGCAAAGAATGCAAAAACTCCTAATTCCTTGGCAGGTTACCACATCAATGACGGAAAGAATAAATTTCCCAGTAAAAATAACAAAGTAGTTGTATTTTTTGTATATCTAATTAAAGTATATGCCAACTCTATGAGTAAGGACAGAGAATGATGCAAAATGCCTGCATCATTTATTAATATTATGTAAGCAAAAATTAGTGTTTTGATATTTAAAATAATTGTCAAAGAATGCAACTGGATTGGAAGTTTTACATCAGTGAAATTATTTGAAAGAAAAGAATTTTATGTAATTAACTCCTGTCAGCTTATCCAAACACATGGACAGAAAAAAATCTGTAGGCAAATCATTAACCCTTCAATGTTTTTTTTTTGCCTTTTCTTCAGCAGAGGCACTTAATAGGATTTCTGAGTGAATGTGGATTTCAACCTTGTTTTGCACTAAGGACCATCACAGTCAGTGGTTTCTTGTGCCACTCTTTACATTAGAGAAAATAACTGTAGTGCTGAAATGCAGTTTTCCTCGCAAGCCATGAGCATGGTCTACGAAGTTGTAGTATATCTTCCAGGACACAGTTTTTGAAATTTGAGAATTTGAATAATGAATCAGTAAAATGTATCTGATACAATTTCATATACCACTATTATTATAGATTCAAACACTATGTTACCATTCTATTCTGAACTGTTGGGCAGACATTTTTCTCTTGCAATTGTATCTCTCCATTAATCATTGGTGTTTTCATTATTTCTCACATCAAGTTATATTTGTGAAACTTAATTGGATGTTTTCAAAGAGAACCATAAAGTCGATGTAACATCTCATAATAGCATCTTATCAGATACTAAACATATGGAATACATTAAGGAAAAATAATTGCCTAAATTGAGCCATGATAGGCTTAAAATTGCTTTAACCCTTTCACATGGTGAGGCAAATAATTTAAGGAGCAATTTCTCTAGCTCTCCTCATTTGCAATTTAAAATCTTTTTTAATAGTATAAATATTTTTTCAGTTATTGATTCAACAAATATTTGCAGGGCTCCTCCTGCACCAGGAATATAATGATTACCAAAACCAAATGCCTGTTCCCCAAGAGTGCATAATTTAGTGGAACATTACAAAGTAATACATGCAAGTTGTGTGCTCATTTTGTTCATTTATTAGAATTAATTAGACAATTAAAATCACTAATAATCCCCCCACTCAGAGATAACCACAGTTAAAATATTGGGGTATATAAGTGTGTGTATTTATTAGTTTGGAGCATATGAAATCACTGGTTTTATATAACAAATTAGAAATGGTCGATAGCAGCAACGTCATACAATTCAATCTAATCTATTTGACTGCATGTATGAACCACGATCCTCTACATTTGTGTATTTAAATAATTTCTCATATTTTTCTGTAATATATAGTGCTAATGAATGGCACGACATTGCATATCTAGTCACATAAATCTATATATACACCTCTCATTCTTCCCTCAAGAAAAACATCTATAAGCAAAATATCTAATCTAGAGGATATGTACTTTATTTTTAATCTTTAAATTTACTTTTAAATTGTGCTGAGAATACTTTGCTCTATTGTTGGTTCCATTTCCATCTGACCTATGTTGTTTTGAAACTAAGTTACTGCTTTAACCATTTTCCCCATGCTATTCTATTATCTATGGGATCAATTTTGGTCATTTGTCTTTTACTAAAAAACACTTTCACTTTATCCATATTTTTGCCTTTTCTTAACATATAACTGTCATAGTATTTTCTTTATTAAGGGGAAAAATCACCCAAAATATGTTGTTACATCCCCTACGTCATTCCTAACATAATATAGTGCCTTTCTCCCTTGTTTCCCTATAAGTCTTGCCCAACGCTTGGTCTATTTTACTGACCTTGTAAAGAACAAGTATTGGATTAAGTTTACAATGGCAGTTCCCCTTCCCCCTTTTCTTTTTTCAAATTTGTAAATGTCAGCTTTTGCTTTTGATGATTTTCTCTTTATTTTCCTTAAGCATATTTTCTTACTTTTTTTCTTGCTTACCTTAATACTTAGTTCACTTATTTTCAGTCCTTATTATGTAACATAATTTTTTCTGAATATAGCTTAGGCCTATTGCGTAATTTTATATGTATTTTTTACTCTGCTACTTTTAATATCATATTATTTTAGAACTGGATCTCTGTTTTCCTAAGGGTTATGAGAGTCATTTAACTCAAATGTAAAATTGTTCAGTTTGGCAAATGTTGTGGGCGTTTAGAGTCATCCCAATCCTCCTTCTCATCTGACCTCCTTTGCTACAAGAAGGTGGACAGCTAAAATTCTCAACAACTAGGGGTGTATTGTGTGATCTCATTTTAACAATGAGATGTTCACTGAAGTCACTGGGTAGTACTACCAGGAAAGCTAAGAGATTTTTACCTATAGAGCTTGTATACTGATTGGCTTGTCCCTTTGGTCCTCTGCTCTTCCCCTTCCTCCTGCCTGGAATGTGGTGATATGTACAAAGATTTAGCAGCCATGAGGATGAAACCACACACTTAGCAGGACACTATAGAAGGAAGGGAGAAAGAGTGCAGATCCTTGACATACTGGAGCCGTGCACAGGTCTAAACTGCCTATCCCTGGACTTCTTGCTTCATGAGAATAATAAAGCCTTTACTTTGTTTTAACCACTTTCATCAGATTTTTTCTTTCTTGCAGCCAAAATTAATCTCAACAGAAAGCATGTCTATGGTAGATGTTGTCGGCCCCCTTCAGATCTCCTTTACTGGTCAGTGCATGTCCCCCAGCTACTGTGAGTTCATGGCTTCACTTTCTCTGGAAAATTGTCCTGGACTAAGACGAGATGCCTCACCCTGGGCATGGCCCACAGTCAATAGTTATTCCTGTACTTTGTTGTTATTATTATTATTAGATGCTTATTAAATATCCTTTGAATCAAAAAGATCTGGCTTTGATGTGTCAAAGTAAAGTTGTACTGGACAAATTTAAGCAGGCAAGGAAGACTTTATTCAAGACTATTGCAGTAAGAAAAGAAACTGAACTCAACTCCATTGAAACAAATGGTGCGAGAGTTTTTAGAGCTGGGGTGAGCTAGTGGAATAGTACTGAAAGATGTTAGTGGGAGGGTCAGTGTTATTAGACCATCTGTTTGCTAATTTGTGCTTATTGAGTTTAGTTTCCTGCCCTCCCACAGAAACTGAGAGATAGAGATCTTTCTTGATGACTATATTTCGAAGGAATGATTCCCAGGTTTTTGAGAAAGACATTCTTGGATTATAAAACTGGCTAGAGGCTGGGGACTAATTTATATACATTTCATGGGGGCAGAGAAAGAATTTTCAATTATAAGTTTTCTAAAGTAAATCCTCCAAGAAAAGGGAGATGAGAGAGGCCTGCAGTCAGGAAGAAACCTGTCCAAAATTAGTCACTGATGGGAAATTTAAGGCTATCTTGGTCACATACCCTTTGTCGTTTGTTATCTTGGTCTCTTAATACTTTTCCCAATTCTGGGAGAATTTCTTAAACATGTCATTTACATGACTGATTTTGTGAAATGCCATCAATGGTCGCTATTCTTATTTGAGTTTTAATTTGGCAGTTGTGTTTTTCACTCCATGCAATTTTTCTTGTTTCAGATCATTCTCTCATCATCATTTTTGCTCTTAAATTGCAAAGTTGTGATTTATTTATTTGATTAAAATCAAAAGTTGATTTATTTTTAAGTCAACCTAACATATCCTAAAATTTTCTACTGTGTTGAAGTAAAAAATGCATAAGAATATACTCTATCTTATTTTTCAAATGTCATTGTCTTTTGAACCGAAGTGTTCTTTTGTTTGCTTGTGATCACAGAGTACGGTCTATGCTTTTTCTTTTTCTTTTTCTTTTTCTTTTTCTTTTTTTTTTTTTTTTTTTTTGCGGTACGCAGGCCTCTCACTGTTGTGGCCTCTCCCGTTGCGGAGTACAGGCTCCGGACGCACAGGTTCAGGGGCCATGGCCCACGGAACCAGCCGCTCTGCGGCATGTGGGATCTTCCCGGACGGGGGCACGAATCCATTTCCCCTGCATCGGCAGGTGGACTCTCAACCACTGCGCCACCAGGGAAGCCCGGTCTATGCTTTTTCAATACTGAACATTGAGGATCTATTTCCAAATCTTCTGAGTACAAATGAAAAGACAAGGGAGTAGTTTTCAATTACTTTACTTTCGTTTTGTTAAGCCAGAATCGCAGCAGCCTGGGATGGTGATGGAAAGAAATTAAGCTGAACTGGACAAAGTCAGGACAGGATCTGTCAGTCTATGTTGAAGATGAGTTTTCTTTCTCTTTATTGAAGGAACCGTTGTTTGGCTGGGCCATTCCTGTATTCTATGCCTGTTAAATGCTCTTGTAGAAATCCAGGTATTGCATTGATACTTGGCTTTTAAGAAAAAGGATTGGTGAAGTTCTACTAGCATCCAGGATAGTGCTTATCCATGAGGCAGACACAATAGGCACAATGCCTATGGTCTGTGTTACTTTTAGGAGTTCACAAAAATGCTTTAATTTTAATTTGCTTTAAAAGAAGAGAAAATAGATATACTATTAATGAATATATAATAATAAATCCAGCCTGGATTATATTTATCTTTATAACAAGACTGGTGTAAAATATCACTTGTAATTATTTTTTATTAAGGAAGGGGCCCATAAAGGTAGAAGTGCCTGGGGTTCATGAAAGTCATAACATGGCCCTGCTACCATCTCTTTCACTTCCTTTTTCTATGAGTCTTTTAAACATACAGAGATTCTTGGTCACATTAGAAGTTCCTTCATTCTAATATGACTTCACTGTGTCTAGCAAAAATATGTCAAAGTTTCTATTATGAATATCATCCCTTTCCATTTTACCACCTAGTTTTATACCTTATTGTAGCTTATTTCAATGAGATTCTTATAGGGCAGAGGGTGTGATCACCTTATGAGTGTATTGAATGGCTTAGATATTAAACTTGAACTCATCAGGAGTAAATAACACATCAAGTATTTCATAAGACAAAACACTTTGCTGTTCCAATTTCTTCTGCTTCCTGGAGAAATTCTAGAAATTAAATCTAAAAGTCTCATGTGAGTCAGCTGAGAGACTTCCAGTAATAAACATAAAGGCCTAGAGCAGCTGAAGATGGCTTCTTCACCAGATAACTACTTTCATTATTAGATATGAAACCTTAAAAAATTATAGAAAAATTTATCCTATCAAATGAAAATATAACATGCAATGAAAACAACTCCCTTGAATAGCTAAGAATGAATTACATAGAATTCTATAGCCTAAGACTATCTTTATCCACTGGGCCTGGATGAGAACAGCTTCGTAATAAGGAGCATAAATGTGCTTCCTATGTGCCAGACATCCTCCAATACATGCATCACCTGATGTAATCCTCTAACGAGTCTATGTGGTGGCTGCTTTTATTATTAATATTTTACAGATAATAAAGCAGGCTTAGAGATTTTAAATAACTTACCTAAAGTCATATCTAGTAAGGGCAGTAATGAAAGTCAACTAAATTCTATTTGGTTCTTTGATCTAAACTTGTTACACTGATCTATCCTCAAAACAGCTTTCTATTATATGTAAAGAAAAACACACTTACTGGAGGGTTTTCATCAAAACTTTACAGGCTTATTTGTTTTTACCTTCAGTGTACATACAGAGGTTTCCTTATTGACTGTGCTTTTGCTTTATTTTATGAAGAAACAAATTCAAAAATGATTAAGAGAGAAGTTCTACTACTTTCTGAAACCTTTTATATCACTAGACTTTTTCTAAACTAGTACTACTTTTCTCTTATGTTGCAAAATTAACATTATATACATTATATATAAAACATAGTTTTATATTATACATATATATATACATAGAATATATACATATATCTGTATGTGTGTGAATATCTGCCAACTGGTAGACTTTCAGTAACTATTTGTTGACTATGTGTTTAAAGGTAGTGTTCCTGTCATACACCTCAATAAACTACAAGCTGCTGGAGTGCAAGGACAACGTCTAACAGACCTAGAATCCCTTTTCCAAAGTCCATGGGGCTATATATGTTTTGGATTAAAATATGTTTGGAGTTTTTGGAACTTTGGAAGTGTGTATATCTGTCTGGAGTAGCAACATGTAATCAAAGACATCAATATTTCTTTAGCAAAAATTGGGTATATTCACTCCAGATCAAATACATAAGATAGAAATGGCCTCAGATCAGTTCAGAACAGGTTTTGCTACCAAATGAGTTCAAGTCAAAATCAGGTTTTATCACCAAATGAATCACAATGTTGTATGTTTAGAGCTTTTTTTGAATTCTAGAATTATAAGAAAGGAAATGTTGACCTGTACTTCTCTTGTATCCTGCGTAGCCCCACCATGAGGTACTTATTAGTTGATGGAGAAGTGTGATGTTCCCCACAGTTCAAATTTATGTAACATGCTCCAATAGCAATCAGCATCCTTTGACAATAAATTACAAATAAATATTAAGTACTAGGATTATCAAAGTCAAATTGGCATTTCTCTTTATCAGTGAAAATAAGATGATGTTTTAGAGTTCTCTATATAAATAAAGAATTTTAAAACTTAGAAAAAAGATCCAGGGACCTCCCTGGTGGTACAGTGGTTAAGAGTTCGCCTGCCAATGCAGGGGACACGGGTTCGATCCCTGGTCTGGGAAGATACCACATGCCGTGGAGCAACTAAGCCCGTGCACCACAACTACTAAGCCTGTGCTCCAGAGCCCTCAAGCCACAACTACTGAGCCCACGAGCCACAACTACTGAAGCCTGCACTCCTAGAGTGCTCCACACAAGAGAGGCCACCACAATAAGAAGCCCATGTACAGCAATGAAGAGTAGCCCCCACTCGCTACAACTAGAGAAAGCCCGTGCACAGCAACGAAGACCCAACACAGCCAAAAATAAAATAAATGAATTTATATATAAAAAAGAAAAGATCAACATAAGAGAGAAAATAGGAGCTGGTCCTGAGTGATTATATGGCCATCACCCATTTAGCTTATTTTGTTGACTTTTTTGGGCAGGGAATGCGATGGGAAAGGTGAAAAGTTGTGTCTGGAGATGCTCAAGGAGGACTGAGATACAAAGTATTGCATTCTTTATGTGGGCTTCATTGTCTTAAACAACTCTGATAAATGAGGATGTCATGATGAACTGTGATGCTTGGGCTTTGGAAAGAGAAGACAGAGGATCAACTTATAATGTTCTCTCAAAGGGCAAAAATGTATTTTCCTTATTTTATATTTGAAACAATCACAGCTGAGCTTCAGTTTAAATAATCTAACAAGATTATGTTAAAAAATGTTGAATTACATAAAAAACTAGTTGATTATAGTTAATTTTTCAAAGGGATTTATAATAGGATTTAATTATCTGGCAACCATATTACCTTCACATTCCAAATAAAATTCAATTTTCAAAAACACAAAACAGCCATACAAGCTAAATGTTATTTGACTGTGTGTCATAACATTTTTTATACTGCTCTTCTCTTGCGTGTGTATACACACACAGACACACACACAAAACCTTTGAGATGGGTATCTGTTACTTAGACTGAGATCTATCTATAGTGTTTAACAATGAAACAAACATACTCTGAACTAAATCTTTAAAAGACAACGACTAAAGCTAGAACTTAAGAGATCAAATTACTGCTAATTAGTATGTTCTTCTAAACTCACTTTTTTGACTTTAACATTTTTTAGAGATAAATTTGAGTGAAAAATATAGAGAGTAGATTCGTAAGTAGATTAGTGTGAGAAAGTCACATTGCTGAATGTCAGTGTTAGGACCAACAAGGTAGATCTTTTAACAGAATTCTACTCTTTTAACTTTAGAATGATGCTAACACTTGGTAGATACTTAATACTTACTTTGCAGTTTAAGAGCCTCTGCACTTATGTAGCTAACATATTATATACTTCCTCTGAACCATGAAAGAATATACTAAACAAATAAGAATGATTTATTTTTCTGACCTCAAAGCATAATGAGATAAGTTGGGTTCTACAATTTCCCATGAAATATAGTCAAGTTTCTGGTCCTGATTCAAAGTTGAATGCTCATTTCCTTAAAAGCCACTGCTTCCCTTCTTTCAACTCCTATATTTAGTATCTGTATTTTATATGCCAGACGATCAGGTTAAGAAGGACTGTTATTTAGAAGTTGCTTATAAAATAGCTTAGAAATTATATAGCAAATTATTGGGTTAAAAGGATTTTGTGGTGACTAAATTATTAGGCCTCTATATAAAGTTTCTCTAAATACTATACTCTGAAAATGTAACTATCCTCAATTTTAAGTCAAAGTGACTATTAGTCCATCTTCCCATTGTGTTCATATATTACTGATTTATTTAGCATTCTCTATTATTATAAAAGAATATCCATAAATATGCATTATTCCATGTGATGAATCAGCAACTGTTAACTTTTCCATCTTCAGCACATTATTTCCAGCTGAATGAACAACACTTCTGTCTTCAAGGGACAAATAACCATATAATTAACTTTAATAGTCCAATGTTTAACAAGTTTTGAACTGTAGTAACATGCAGGTAGTCAGATAACGGTGATTTCAAATAGCATCTCTTAAAAGACTTAACACCTCATACCATCTAAGGTGAAGAGAAATAAAATTCAATGAGACTGTCTTCCTAAGGGCACCTTTGGAAAATATGCTTTGATGAAAAGAAATGCCAAATTTTTATCAGATGGATAGCCAGGGCGTAGAAATACACAAGCCAGTCTGTTCAAATAAAGAGAACAGTAGAGCCTGGGAAAACTTTAAAGGATAGGTGCAAAGTCCATCAGATCTGAGTCCAAATGCCAGCCTATGATTTACGGTTCTAAATATGTAGCCTCAGGTGTCCTCAGTTTCTTCATCTGTAAAGAAGGGATAATCTCTGCCTCATAGTGCCACCTAAGTACTCTATTCAATCATGCTGTTCCAGAATGCTGGGCTGGTAGAGTACTTCAGCCATTTCCCCAGAGGCCTCTTTTCTGTACTTTGGGCTCTACAGACAGGACTGAATTCATTAAAGCCAACTCTTACTGTTGACTGGAAAGCTCCAGTTTCCTTACCAGAGAAAGCACTGAAAAAACTTTCATAACCCTCAGGACCACCTTTAAAACTATCCAGCAAGTTATTGGTTTCAAACGAGAATGTACATTGCTTTAAAAAGAGATATCTATCAGATGGAATAAAAAACATTATAAAGGCTGAATTATACATGAAAACATAATTTTAAAAACAGAGAAAAAAATTAAACCATAATCTACTGCACTTATAAGTCAGTCAATTAAAAATTTAGAACCTTTTCTTGAAAGATAAAATATACAACCAAAGAAATCCCATTTTACTTAGTATCTTTAAACCTGATTAAAGAATGAATAATACAGACCTAAATATGAAAACCAAATATTATAAAAAATTCATAAACACAATTACTTACAAGAGGCCCCTATTTTGCTTGAGAAATACTAAAAGAGATTCCTCCAATTCACTAGGTACACTGTGCTTACAGGAGTGATTTTATCCAATGGTGATTGTAATGCTAAATTTCAACCTAAACCAATGCAAGAAAAACAAAGTTGTATTTTTTATATAGAGCTATGAAACTATTTTCCTTGTGAAGTTATAATGCTCCTTCAAGGAAACAATAGAATTGACTTGAGATAGAAGAAAGAGACATCTAGTACCCATGCAAAGAAATGAAGAAGAATGGACACTGGAGCCACCTCAACCTGGGTTCTAATGACCAATCTCCCACTTATTAAACAACCTCTTGCCATGAGAAAGTTATTTTATCCCTTTATTCAAGTCTATTATCTTAGATTTTAAAAAGCTTTTAATTGATGGTTATCTTGTGAATTTATGTGAGGTTTAGGGACAATATTCATAAAATGTCTCATATAGTTCCTGACATATGGAAAGCAGGTCTCAAGAAATGGTAGTTGGCTTCCTGTCTGGACTTCCCTCCTTAATCTTTCTCCTCTACCCATTTCAATATGTCAAGACCAGACCCAAACCAATTAAATTTGAACGTCTAAATTGTGGGGCCCAGGTATCAGTATTGTTAAATTACCCAGGTGATTTTAATATCCAGCTAAGATTGTGAGATACTCTATCATCCTGACTTTCAAAATATTAGGAATATTTGTGGAATTTTATAGTTAATCTCAAGGGTACATTTACTAGTTGTCATAGCAAATTACATTCACCCTCATATTCTCTAACTACTAGACTCTAAGGAGCTTGAAGTTATTTGTTAATGAGAAAGCATCATGGGTATCCCACTTGTTCTCCCCAGAGTTGATTGTAATAAAAACTTGAGACCATAACAAATTTACTTCTCAAAATCAACAGGAATATCAATATTTTCTCCAACACAAGAATCATCAAATCAGGCCCTAGAAGATTACTTTTGTTATTTTTTGATAGTAAGGAAAAACTGTGTTAGTAATGTTAAATCAAGGCAAAGAATCCTGCTAATGCAGCATCATCCTATACAATAAAGTAAGCTGTTCTGTTATTTTCTTCCATTAGCTAATACTCTTGGTGTGGTTATCATTGTCTGAAGGTAAGTGTTACTAGTTAACAAAGGATTGGTACCAGAGGTAACTAGAGGAATACCCAAAGGGTGGTTCTTGAGAAGACAGCATCAGCATCACCTGAGAGCTTGTTAAAATACAAATTATCAGGCCCCACTTCAGAACACTGAATCAGAAACTTTGAGAGCATTGGCTTTAACAAACTGTTCCAGTGATACTTATTTTCATGCTGAAGAATCACAAGCTCAGAGGATATCTAAAGCAAATAAAATTCAGTTCATAATCCATGGTGTTATAGATTGTCATCTCATTCCTTTCTGCATCTATTTTTCCTTTTCCATAAAAATGCTTACAAAATAATTTTCACACAGAGGGAATTTCTTCAGTCATCTACAAAATGACCATGAGGATTTGATGAGGTTCTGATTTGAAAAGATCAATATTTACCTTTCTGTAAGAAACAATACACTTGCAGTCCATTTTTGAGTGGATTGAATACAGAACCTAAAATTTAATATCAAAGTCATACTCTATTTCAGCAGGTCCTGAAGAAATCAGAATCCCCTGGGATCTGGATAGTACAAAAATCCAGAAGTTGCAGGAACTACAGAATGTTTAACATAATAAACACATTTTTAGCTCACTGAAATTAAGCCTTACATTTTGGTTGCTTTATGATGAATGCCTATATATGTGTTTATAAAGCAATTCATATTAGAGTTCTTGACAATTTACATCTTACAAGGTAACCAGTTCAGAATTGAATAAATGTCTTCAGGAAAACTAATTCAAAGTGTCATTTCTTAAAACAAACAATATATATAATATTGTCAAGCAACATCTATTTCTGAGAAGACACAAGAGATGAGAGCATCCTTATAATATAATAAAGAATTAGTAATTAGATATGCCACTGTATCTTTTCACTTTCTAATAAAGATGGAAAATATAGCATCATTAATGATCAACATTTTAATCATGCCTGAAATGGACGGTGGAGGGGGGTGGTTATAATTCAGTATTATGTGATCCTCTGAGTAAAATTTTACAATTGCTATTTCCCAACCTATTAATTCCAGAAATCCCCCATACTAAGAGTCTGTGAAGTCTGTTCCATTTTTTCATGAATTGCCCAAACTGTGAAAACTTCCTGGGTTTGCTAATGGTTAAAATGAATATCTAGTTCTTGAAATGCTGAAAATCTTTAGTGTGCCTATAGTGGAGAATTTTCAAACAGACAAGATGCTTAAGTCAACTCAGTTATCCTCATAATTAGAGAAGACCTATTATATGGATAATCCAAGAAAAAACTAACAATTTTAAAATTTATATTGACTTTAGACTACATATTTATATTCATATGTGGTCAAACCTGAAATTTTTTTAGTTAGTACCCCAACGTCTAACAACAGAATAGAGTGAGGTCATAATTAATCATCCCATCTCTTACCACTTAGGTAGTCAAGGAAAAAGAAATTCAGAAGAATCCCAATTACTACCCAGTGAGGTCATTTGACCTCATCTTGTTTCTCTTAGCAGGGAGAAATAGAGCAGAGTGTAATCTGAAAATATCAGGAAAAACAGTATGATTCTGCCATTTAATAATAGATTAAACCAAAGTACTAAATGTGGAAAAGACATATACATTTACTTCCCAACGGTTCTTAAGGTAACAGAAAATGAGGGGTTTTGGTTGGACATTTTATTTACTTTTTCACTTATTTTATCATGTACATAGATAATTCCTCTGTATTTTCCCTGAATAATGACTATCTTCTCTGCCTTCACGATACTTTTTTTAATGTGATAGAACCTTAAAAGCATAACATCTTCAGCATGACCTACCCAGCACTTCTATTATCAAATGCTTCTTTTGTGAGAAACTACACTGAACAATTTACATCTGTTAGGCCATTTCATAAATAGAAAAACTTACCTAAAATATGTCAAATAATCAAGAAATTGTTAGCATAAAGAAACAGAAATCACTGAGTGACTCTATTCTACTTTTCACATACTTTATTTAGTCTCATATAAACAAGTATGATGAAGACCTTGATAACTAAGCTCCCTGAGATTGCAGCTTTGATTTTGGCTAACTTTATTTGCATTTACTTAATAACATAAATAAGTCAATTCCTATAATTATTTCAATGATTATATAAATCTATGATTTGAGGGAGAGAAATATTGCTCTAGGTGATATGATACTTCATTGATATTTTTGAGAGAGCAGTAAAAGAAAAAGCAATAATAGGGGTTAAAAATAAAATAGTTCATTTAAAATACTCAGTTCAACTTTTCAATGAAATGTACTTGGTGTTGAAATGAACACAAAAGAGGCTGACCACAAGTCTTTGTGTTCAAGACACAGCTAAAGAAACTGGAATATGAAACTATTAAATAATATATACAAGTTATACGTCATTAGAAATAGTTTGTCACGAGAAATAGTTTGAGAATCTCTTAAAGCCTTAATCTTTAAACGAAGTGCATCTGAGAAGGAGAGAATCTGGATATATGTGGAGACAGCTACCGTTATTTACAATAAATAGCATGAACAAAGACACAGAAGCAGTAATGTGGGTGGTTTGTGTGGAGGATAGCAAAAAAGTTTCTTCTGAGGGAACAGAGATAGTTATTGCTGAATAGGTAATATGTGTATGCAGTACAGCACCTTGAAAAGATCACTGGAGAGTCTGGTCCTTAAATTTAGATTTTAAACAAGCAGCCCATAAAATTTTATAAGTAGGTCCACACTATGGGGTCAGACAGATTTGAATTTGATCTGTTTCAGTCCCTTACTAGCTATTGATCTTATTTTATTTAATTGGACTTCATGTCCATCAAAGGAGGGCTAATAATTTACAACCCATGGAGTTGTTGCAACAAGTCAGATAATGCATTTAAAGGCATAAAGCAAAAATGCAATAAATCATAACCTCTATATTAATTTTTGTAATGTTGGTGATACATAGCTGTTTTAGTTTTATCCCCCCTGTGGTTGAATATGAAATGTATTGTGGAGCAGAAGCACTGTGTTCAGGAAATGGAGTTTGGTGTGATTGTGAAACAACCAAGTGAAGATGTCCAATGCATTTTTGACAAGATGGGTCTGATGTATAGGTCAAATTGAAGCTAATTATTTAGAAGTTATCAGCATATAGATAGCAATCAGAACCATCACTGGGAATAGGATCTCATAGTAAGTGTATTCAAACTGAGGTAATGGGTTTAGGGCAGAAGCCTCTGGAAGAAAAGATTACAAAGCCTACAAAGGTTTATGAGACTTAAAAGAAAAACCAGAAGATAGTTTCATGAAATCTCAAGGAACTGAGTTATATCAATCAGCTATTGCCCAATAACACTGCAAAACAAACATCCCAAATTTACAATAGCTTTTTCTCTTGCACATGGGTCCACAGTTTGATTAGGTCAATCATGCTTTAGGCTGTACAGTAACTGGGTCTGTCTCCAAGCTTTGTATTGCCCTCATGTCTGCTCATATGTTTCCACTTTCACCTTGGATCAGCAGTTTCCCAGCATATGTTCTTCTCAATGCAGATGACTGGGTGTAAGAACCATGCCAAACTCAGATGCATAATTTTTGCTTAGTACACATCTAGTATTATTACAATGGGCAAAGCAAGACGTATGACTGAACACACATCAATTGGTACAGCTGTATGCTCTATTAACAGTGGGAATGGAAGAGAAATGAATATTTTCTTAACAATAAATCCAAACTATGAAAAGACCTTTCCAAGAAGGAAAATTCAACAGTGTTAAATTTTCTCCTGAAAGGTCAAGTAGGTGATATTTGAAAGGTATCCACAGAATTTAGGAACTAAGGGATATTTTGGAGACCTTGTAAAGTACAGTTTTACTAAAATGTCTGGCTTAAGAACCAGGTTTCAAAGGTTAGAGAGAGAATTGAAGGCAAAATATGGTAAAGCAAACATAGATAAACGTTCAAAGAAACTTGGCTGTGAAAGAGAAAAGGGAAAAATGACTGCAGTAGCTTGTGGGAGGAAAGAGTTGGAGGATGATTTTGTTTGTTTAATTTTGTCTGCATTGTTTCTCAAATGAAAGAGAATTAGGCATGCCTAAATGCTGGCATCAGGAAGCCAGTAGAGAGATCAAAGTTGAAGATCCAAGAAAGAGGTCGTAATGAATATAGTGAGGACCCTAAAATGATAGAAGGGTGTAATCCAGAACCCAGGAAGAGAAAAAAAAATTTATGAAGAAGTTGGCTTTCCTCTTCCATTACAATGAGTCAGAAGAATGGAAGGAGAATGTTGCTATAGCTGAGGTCATATTTAGAAACTGTAGACTAGTAATTCTGGAAGAGACGAGAAAACATGAAATTTTAAAAAGAACCTAGAAAAGTTAGTAGAAAAACAACTGAAAAGTTTGAAGGCAGGGGAATATTAGGGAGTTAAGAAAGAAAGATTGGCATTTCTGGGGAGGAAGCATATGAGCATAAGAGCAAATTTTCTCTCATGTTGTAGAAAATTGAGATCCAGAAAAAAAGTAGAGGAATTGGAATTAAGAAAGAGGAGAGATCCCTCCTCCATCATAGGCTTAAGGATAGCAGTAGAGATGAAGACATGCTGAGTGAAGCAATATTTAATTAATTAAGGCATTCCACTTCACAATGATGTTTTTAGTAACATAAATATTAATGTCATCTTCCAGAATGCGTTACAGAAGGGTTGTGGAGGAAGGCTGGATTTAAAACTCAAAAACAGAAGTAACTAGGTTATGTGTGAATTACACTAAGAAATCTAAAAAGATAAATAAAATAAAATAATTGCTGAGTCCAGCAAGATTGTCTCCTTACCCTACATATTAGCAAGGATCCAAATTCCTTTGTTCTGCAGTATTCTTCTTAAAAATAGAAGGCAATATGAATAAACATGATTTGTGGTAACATTTGTAACACTGTTTCTCAGTTGGTTCTAAAGAAATATTTCAATTTACTAGCAGTTATTACATTCATATCTACCACCTCAAATCAGACAGTATGCAGTGGAACATTTTCAGCATATTGTCAGAAACCAATAGGTATTGAAAAATGTGAACAGAACATTTTAGTGATACAATTTTGATTTCCCAAAATAAAAGCATAGCCATGAGTAATATACCATGTTTTCTCTCAAACATAAAATCAAATAAATGGAAGAAAATGTAACTGCAACTTAGACTGAAGATTCTAGTACATAATACAATTTACATTGGAGAAAAGTACCCAGGATTAAAAAGCCACTGGAGGACTTAATATTATAAAATAATGCATCCATTTTATTGATATGTATGTAAGAATTAGAGCAAGTGATCTTTGCTCTGAGTTTGTAAATAAAATATTCATTTTTCTCAACCATCCTGAGAACTGGATAGGCTACAAAAATCTCATTTTAATATTCTTAGCAATCCAGTAAACTCCAAAGATCACCCAGGAAGCTAAAGATTCCAAAACATTGTTCTCTCTTCACATTTCCCTGTTCCTTCATCAACAAAACACCTTTTGGGAGTACTACTGGAAAACATTTTTAGTGATTTAGTCATATTACAAATGGCTATTTTATATGCCCCTATAAAAAATACAATTGTATTCAAAGAGTAAACCATGTGTGTTTATAAAATAAGCATGGTGGTATTCTCAGCCATGGCTAGAAATGACATCCAAAGTCCAGTGAACTGCTATGAACTTCCATGAACTTCTATGGCTTTTAAAAAGATATTTAACAGATTGCCAACAAAAACATGAAAGAACGTTCAACACCACTAATCATTAGAGAAATGCAAATCAAAACTACAATGAGGTATCACCTCACATCAGTCAGAATGGCCATCATCAAAAAATCTACAAACAATAAATGCTGGAGAGGGTGTGGAGAAAAGGGAACCCTCTTGCACTGCTGGTGGGAATGTAAATTGATACAGCCACTATGGAGAACAGTATGGAGGTTCCTTAAAAAACTAAAAATAGAACTACCATATGATGCAGCAATCCTACTACTGGGCATATACCCTGAGAAAACCATAATCCAAAAAGAGTCATGTACCACAGTGTTCATTGCTGCTCTATTTATGATAGCCAGGACATGGAAGCAACCTAAGTGTCCATCGACAGATGAACGGATAAAGACGATGTGGCACATATATACAATGGAATATTACTCAGCCATAAAAAGAAACGAAATTGAGTTATTTGTAGTGAGGTGGATGGACCTAGAGTCTGTCATACAGAGTGAAGTAAGTCAGAAAGAGAAAAACAAATACCGTATGCTAAGACATATATATGGAAACTAAAAAAAAAAAAGTTTCTGAAGAACCTAGGGGCAGGACAGGGATAAAGATGCAGACATAGAGAATGGGATGAAGTGAGAGGGTGGCATGGACATATATATACTACCAAATGTAAAATAGACAGCTAGTGGGAAGCAGCCGTACAGCACAAGGAGATCAGCTCAGTGCTTTGTGACCACCTAGCGGGGTGGGATAGGGAGGGTGGGAGGGAGACACAAGAGGGAGGAGATATGGGGATATATGTATATGTATAGCTGATTCACTTTGTTGTAAAGCAGAAACTAACACACCATTGTAAAGTGATTATGCTCCAATAAAGATGTTTAAAAAATAATAATAAAAAATAAAAAGGTATATATGTCTTAGCAGAAATCTAGCTCTCAAAGAAGCTATGGGAAGATTGAGATGAAAATATATATTTAATTTTCTCTCCTTATTTACTCAAAGGAAGTTTTATAACATGCTAATAGCAAAATAAAGTCAAAATGAAATTATTAGGAGGGCTTTTTAAAAGAGTTGATTTGGAGAGTACAGCCCTGCCAATATTGTAGCAATATTTCTTATCAAGAATTATCTAGACATGCTGCTTCAAATCTAGTTAACTTCCTTAACATTTTTTAAATTACAAAGTCTTCTCACACCTAATATCTTTCTTTTACTTCATTAAATTCTCAAAAAAACATTTTAGGATATTCAATTAAATCACTGCCTTACTTGGGACTATTGCTTCTAGGGTAAAATACAAACACTTTAAAAATACTTTCTTGATCTACTATTTTCTCCTCTTTGCCCATATGTCTTGCTACTTTATAGTTTATACTCTATCATATACTAGATTTCTTTCAGTTATTTGAACCATACTCTCCTAAATGTCCCTGGCATACAATATTCACCTAACATGTTGAATCTCCTTGTATTAAAGCACTTATCACACAATTTGGGGTTATCTTTTCATCTATTTTCCCCACTTATCTTAGAAGTCTCTTGAAGGCAGGAAAAAGTCTGACTTATTCATTACTACAAAGCCTACCACATAGGAGATGTGTGTTTCTGTTCTCCCTCCCTCCCTCCCTCCCTCTCTGCTTCTTCCTTTCCTCCACTTACAAATACAATATATAATAAATGACGGAAAAAAGTATTAATCACATTATTTCTTTCCATTTCTAGCAGAAGGACCTACTTTATAGATTTTTCATGGGAGACAGTCCTTTTTCATACCTGGAAACTGTTTTCCTTGAAGAACAAGTAGCATTGAGAGGGTCATAAATAGGCAAGTGAAAGAGAAAAGGCCTTGCCTAACTAGTTTAATCACCTAAATAAAACCTAGTGAATAATCAGATGACAGACATACTGCAAACTTACTTCCATACCTATTTTCCTCAATTTAGGAAATGAAGCCACTCAGAGTTACAGGAGTTGAGTAGATTTCTTAAGAATACATATCTACTAAGTGCCAGAATTTAGATTTAAATCTATGTCTACTGAACAGCTAGTACTATACTCTTTCCTGCATGAGCAAACATAGCCATATATTATATTGAAAATATATGATACTAAAATAACAAACAATGAAGGCAGGAGAGATTTTTAGCACTTAAATTTTATAAAACCAACTTACTGTCAAATTTAATTGAAATCTTTTACAATCCCAATAATACACAAAATATTTTTATGTATAAAAGTAAACAATCAATAGGGAAATACCAAATTCATGTTTTATGATGTCATTGGTGCATAATTGTGCTTTATTTATATTTTCTTTTTAATAATAGTCTGATTTGGAAAGAAAACTTCTAAAAGTATTTGAAAGATTGATCATACGCAGTACAAGGAAGGATATTCAAGAGCAAACATTCTTATTTATGTCACTAGGATTATATATTGTTATAATGTACTTGAAGAACAATTTGGAAATACTGATAATATGTAAAAGATGTATCTCTTTGCTAGCAATTTCACTCTAGAAATGTATTAGGGAAATATTGGAATGAATGTACAAATGTATATGTAGAATAATGTTCTTGTGGCATTCTTTAAAAAAAAATTAGAAATATCCCAAGGATCCAATAAGGGGGACATAAATAAATTGTTTCATGCAAAGATATATTATGCAAATACTAAAAAGGATGTGTTAGCACTATAATGTGTGAAAATAAAAGTTGGCCAAGATAGAAAAAATGAGTGACAGAACATTACATATAGTATGGTGCATTTTGATAGTAGTAACAATATATATAAAACTATATTCTATTCATAAAAATCTTTTAAAATATATACAAAATGTTAAGAATAGTCAGCTCTGTGGGTGGATTTAAATGAATGAAAAGAGTCGTCGTTAAAAATCTTATACATAGTAAAAAGATTGTATGAGACTATTTTGAAGAGCAGTGTCCAATATATTTGAAAATTTTGATGGGAAAATTCCTAGAAAAGTACAACTTACAAAAAAGATTAAATAATATTTAGGAAATACGAATAGACACATAACACATAAAGTAAGTGAATTTTTAATTTAAAATACTGCCACAAAAATATTTCTAGGGCCAAATGGCTTCACTAGTGGATTCTACAAGAAATTAAAATGTATCATTCACAAACCCTTACTAGAATAATCCTAAATAAAACATTATCAACACTAATCTAGTAATATACATTAACAGGTAATAAATACATAATGAATTAGTTAAATTTATTCTAGGTAATAAATACATAATAAACTAAATTTATTCTGGGTGGGGATTCTAGTTTAACATTTGAAAATCAATCAATATAATTTGTTTAATTAACAAAGATAAGATAAAAATCATATGATCATCTGAATAAATTTAAAATTTTGTAAAATATTTAAAATTTTAACAAATAGAAATAGTAGGGAATTTCCTTCACTTGATAAAATTATGCATAAAAAAATCTAATACTTAAGGATGAATTTTTGAGAAATTTTCTTATAAGAAATTATTAATATTGATACATGAGTTTTACAGGTTTTGTTTAGATGAAAACAGTATAGTGTCTGGCACAAATACTATATTGAAAAATGTTTCCATGATTACAATAAGGAAAGACTTATTAAATAAAACACAAAAAATTCTAACTATGGACTACATTAAAGCTGAGAACATTTGTTGATTAAAGATAACATTAAGAGAATGATAAAGCAAATTATAGAGCGGGAAAAGATATTTGCAAATATTTTCTAAGGGCTCAAACTCAGAATATATAAGGAACCACCTATGAATCAATAAATAAAAGACAAATAACTCAATAGTAAAATGGGCAAAATCTTTGAATGACACTCCAAAACATCATATTCAAATGGCCAAAATATATATAAAAAGGTGTTTAACTACATATTAATGAAAAAAATGCAAATTAAAACCATAATTAGATATCCAACTCCACACATTCCCAACTACTCTAATAGTTTAAGTTTAAAAGACTATTAATACCAAGTGAAGGCAAAGCTAATGCGTAACTTGAAATCTCATACACCACAGATTGAACTGGAAATTGGCTCAACCTCTTGGGAAAATCTAGCAATTTCTACTAAGCATTAGCCACTGACTCAGCAATTTTAATCTTATTTATATCCTAACAAAAATGTATACACATACATGTATAAAAAGACATGTAAAAGAATGTGTGTTCATAGGAAAACTATTACACAAAACTGAAAACAACCCAGATGTCTATCAAATAGAAAGATAGGTACATTTTTGGAGTATTTATACAATGGAATTCTATAAGACAACAAAAATGAACTATTATTACATTCAAAAACATGGATATATCTCACCAAAAAGGTTGAGCAAAAGAAATTTGATACAAAAAAGTCACATACTGCATGATTTTGTCTATATGAATTTCAAAAAAAGGCAAAATGATTCCATGGTCTTGAAGTCAGAATTAATGATTACCTTTGGGGAAAAGCAAGGTGGTAATGATTAGGAGTGGCTGGAAGAAGGATTTCTGGGGGCTGACAAGGTTCTTTATTCAGAACTGAGTGTTGATTTCATGGATGTAAATACTTTGTTTAACTCATTGTGCTGACTCTTTTCTGTGTACTTTTCTATATTTCTGTTACTCTTTAATTAAAAAGGTTTAAAAAAACAATGCAATGTTTTATTGAAATAGATGTCTTAGTTACCAAATAACATTTTTGGGAAAAAATTAGTTAATTAGTTAATTAGTTAATTCTACCAAAAGAGTTGTTATGACCTCTAAAATAATATTTGAAAGCTAAAGAAACATACAGTAAATCAATCCAGTAGATATTTTTAAAATTTTTCA
The DNA here is from genome assembly GCF_949774975.1 of Lagenorhynchus albirostris. Taxonomy (NCBI): domain Eukaryota; kingdom Metazoa; phylum Chordata; class Mammalia; order Artiodactyla; family Delphinidae; genus Lagenorhynchus; species Lagenorhynchus albirostris. The sequence continues at coordinate 71,498,116 of NC_083105.1, forward strand.
GTTAAAATATATTGTGTTTAATGTATAAAAATAATATGCAATGGGAATTTTCATCTGATATAAATTTCTGTTATATTAAATAAGTTGAGCCTCAAACTGGAATATTATAAATATTATTTATAATATCTTAGCAGGCAATCTTGCCTGTTACTGATAGCAAATCTGTACTTTCAGTAACCATGACAATTAAATACGATCTGATTCGATGTCTTAGGATAGAATTACTGTTTATGGTTTGTAACGTCAGCAAGCAAAATTAGGGCAGAAAAGCATACAAAATTCTGTTACTTAGTTTAAAGTTAAAATAATGAATTTTAAAATAGCACATTGTAATTACTTAATTTATGTTTGGAAAACTGCCCCATGTAAATCACTGTAGTGAAAGACCATTTTGTTTATGAGATTTCCATAAATAAAACATATATAAATTTAGAATGATTTAATCTATCTGTTGTGTTGATGTTAAGTACATGTGAGATCTAGGGATAGATGGCCACCTCAAATGCAGGAAATTTAAACTGTGACTAACAAAATACTAAAACTAGATATCATGGAGAGCAGAATAAACACTGTTTAATAATCTAGGTTTAGGAGTTAGTTAACCTGCATATGAATTCTAGCTTTTTTAATCATTAGATTTTTAATATATCTATTTTTTCTCATCTGTAAAATGGTAAAAATAATAAATAAAATCCATTTCACTGGGTTTGATTAAGTTATGAGATATCATGTGCAACACATTTAAAATAATGCTCAACACAGAGTGAGCACTCAAAAAATGGTTGTTGTTAATAACTGAAGTGTGGTTATAGAGAAGACATTATCTGCACAACCAAACAAAAAAAAATCAGTCTAATACTTATGTTTTTTTGGTGTTTTATTTGCCTCTCCCATTGCAGAGCACAGGCTTCGGACGCGCAGTCTCAGCGGCCATGGCTCACGGGCCCAGCTGCTCCGCGGCACGTGGGATCTTCCCGGACCGGTGAACGAACTCGTGTCCCCTGCATCGGCAAGCGGACTCTCAACCACCATGCCACCAGGGAATCCCACTTCTGTCTTTTTCATTTTTAAACTAGGCTAGATCAATGCTGTAGGTAAGCACCCATCTATTTTTCATAAAAATGTTTTCAACTCTTGTACTATTTCTGAAAAACATATTTGACTCATCTGACTCTCCAAGACTGTAGAGAATATATGCTAAGAGCCAAACTGAAAAGCTGGATATTTTCTACTTAATTAAGAATATCTAGAAAAAGCATTTTAATATTCTAGTAAAAATAAATAAGGGAAAGGGTATTGTACTTGTCACCAAAAATAAAAAGAAATACACTCTGAAGTTTTATATATATGTAAACAAATATAAATATACATAATCAATCAATTAAACAAATACACGATTTTACAATAAGTTGAAATCAAAAATCACTGCCAGTGCGTTACTTCTCAGCTATTAAAAACCAAAGTGACAACTATACATAGGTATTAGTGCAGTAAGTTTTTACTGGATTGTTCAGGACTCTCAGTGGATTATTTATATCCTTCAAGACCAATGTCCTTGACCTGGACAGAATGGTGGACTGCACCTCTCTGTGAGATGTTTTGGCTGAGCATAATAGACCAAACATGCAAGTATGAGTAAGATTACCTTACATCTTGTCCAGATTTGCCACTAACGTGATCTTAGGCAAATTACTTATTTCTCTGAGCTTGTTTCTTTATCTGTAAGAATGGCTAACCACACCTTTCGATCTAACTTTCAGAATTGTTGCAAAGGATCCAACAAGGTTATACATGTAACCATGCTTTATAAACTTCCAGAGACCACACCAATGGAAGATTTTTATTAAATGAAGAGAAAGGGGATTAATTTCACCAATATTTAGTTCAAACACAGCTAAACTTATATATCTACATTATCCATATAATTATATATTTCTTCCTCCTTCTAAAATGAAGAATTATTTAAAAGAGTTAGCTACATATTTAGCATTCGGGAATTATTCAATGTCCTAGACATGTCTTATCTTGACAAATTGCTTATTAAAAGACTCTGTTTTACCTATCTTGCTGTATAAATCAACAAAACCAGGAAGTTAATCCTTGACAAATTAAGAAGATTGACATAGCTTCTAGTTTTATTTCTTGGTTTCCAAGGTAGAGATATAAATTCTTAACTTGTTGAAATCTTAAAAAGGTGTTTAATCTTAACCTTCTTTAATTCATTTCTTCATAAAATATATGTCAAAGTCTTCATTGGGCACAAAGAGGAATACGGCATTGTCTCTGTCTTCAAGGGCTTACAAAAAACTCAGCCTGGAAGTTCAGAGAAGTCCTCCCTAAGATGGTGGCAGTGAAGAGGTTAGGCAGATCAACTACAGGGCAGACAATGAGACAGGTAATGTCTGGCAGAAAATAGAATATGGAGGGGAAGTGGAGTTTGGGAAAAGAGAGAAAAATATATGCTGAATAAGGGGAAATGCAAACAGTTTAATATGATTGGCATTGTGGGAGATTGGAGATCAAAGAGACTGGAATAATGAGGAAATGAATTTAGAGAAGTAAACAAGGACCATTTAGTAAAGGACTTTAAGTACAACCTAAAGGACTTCTGGCATCTTGTTATTAAAAGGAGAAAGAGAGAGAGAGCTCTATCAAAAATTTTTCAGCAGAGGAGGCACCTGTTGAGATTGGTTTCAGAAAGACACTTGATTATAGTGTGGAGAATGTTCTTGAGAAGACTACAGAGAGTGGGACTGAAGTACGGGCTCTGAATTCTGAAGATCCTCAGAATATCCTCATTTCCTACACAGGAAACAAAGGCTTAAAGAAATTAAGTAACTTGCCCCAAATCACACAGCTTGTAAGTGGCTGAGCTAGGTTTTGTGCAAAGCTCTACATAACTCTAAAATGTGTGCTCTTAGGACCATAGAAACTGCCTCTCATGAAGAGAAATGAATGTGACAAACCCTAAGCATTTAGAGAATAGCAACAAATAAAACAGTGCAGGAAAAGTGATGACACAGTCAGTCTACATCATCAAAATCAAGTACAGGGGTGAGCAATTATCCAGTGAATTAAGGACCATCTGGATAATCCTGGCAAAAGCAGTATTTAGTGCCTGAGTCATTCAGATAATTGTGCAAACAGTGTGCCCTGCTCTGGCGGAGTAACCTGGTCTTTAATATCTTCCATAGTACATTTTTCCCTGTGGCACTTCTAAAATGGACAACAGTAGCTCAGGAAGAATAAAGGTACTATTCACTTCATGGGAAAGTCACATAAATAATAATGGGATCTCAATAGACTGTGAGTGTATTTATGTCCCCAGGAGCCATTTCACACAGAGATACATGATATACATAAGCCAAATACTACTTCAAAGAAGAAAAGTTCAGCAATAGCACCCTCAAATGTGTGCTTTTATGTTCAGTTCTTTGTGAGGTAGCAGAAAGTTTTCTGAGCATTAAAGAAATGAAAGATATTACTGCAAATCAATTTATGGATTAAACTACAGTAAGGTTACAAATTTCTGTGTGTTCAACACATAAAAAATTAGAGGCAAAAAAAACAGGGTGAGGAAAATTTTCAGTTTACAACAGATTTCTAATTATATGAAGAAACTATGATTACCCCAATAAAAAATAATCAAATGAAATCCACAAATTAAGAAATACAAAGAGGAGATAAACAATTTGAGAAATGAAAACATTTCTCAAACTCATTCAAAATCATAGAAACACAACTCAAAGAATAACTAGATACCTAATTTCTGCTATCAAAATAGTCTCAATTGTTTTAACCACAGTACCAAGTATTAATAAAGCTATTGCCAAATCAGCTTAAACTGAGTACCAATTTCTGCACAAGTTTTTTTGCTGGGGCAATTTAGCTATAAGCATTAGGAGTCTGGAAATATTTATATGTTTGATCCAGTAACATCTAAGGAGTTACTGTAAGGAAATGGTCAGAAAGGTAAAGATTAATGAATGTTTATGTTCATTTCCATAAGTGTGAAAAACTGGAAACTATCTAAAAGCTCTATATAAAAATTATTTGGCAGCCATAAAAAAAACATGGTTAGTAAGAATATTAAATAAAATAAATGAATATTTATGGTATGATGTTAAGTGGGGAAAAAGCTGAATGCATAAATGAATATTCACTCTAATTTCAAATCTGTAAATTTAAAATACCTATGCATATTCATAGAAATAAAACTATAAGGTTGATAGTGGATCTCTGTGCATGATGATAGAATTATATTTTATTTCCAATTTTTCCTGAATGATCCCATATTTCCTTATAATCATAAAAATGTTATTTAAATGTAATATTAAATGAATATACTTTCAAATACAACTTTACACAGTAAGTCATCCAGACAACCATAGCGAAATAATGCCCCATTCCTCCACCTGCTACATTTCCAAGTTCACAAACCTGGTAAGTCCTGTTCTCAGGATTTGAACCCAGGTATTCTTTCTCCAAAGCCAGTGCCCTTCAAGATAAAAAGTAAAGCACAGTGCAGGTTTCAAAGCAGAATTGAATCAATATGAGGCATTAAAAATACATTATACCAATAATAATATCTGACATCTTAGATTAAAGCAGAGAAACTTATACACTGGGATATTTGATAACTGCACTAATGGAGGTATGCAATGACAGATGAAAACTGGTATTAAGGAAAACAGAGAAAAATACAAATTAGGTTGAGAATAGAAATGAATAAATTTATTACTGAATGGATGGTAGGCATTTGGAGGTAGAGAAAAGGAAATCTAAAAAATAAATAAATAAAACTGATCACAGGGCTTCCCTGGTGGCGCAGTGGTTGAGAGTTCGCCTGCCAATGCAGAGGACACGGGTTTGTGCCCCAGTCTGGGAAGATCCCACATGTCGCAGAGCAGCTGGGCCTGTGAGCCATGGCCACTGAGCCTGCGCGTCCGGAGCCTGAGCTCCGCAACAGGAGAGGCCACAACAGTGAGAGGCCCACGTACCACACACAAAAAAAAAAAAAAAAAAAAAACTGATCACAAATCAGAAAAGCCTAGAAAACAGCAGTATCCTTTACTAAAAGCCAACTTAAGGATGATGACAACTGATGGGGGGAAAGCAAAAAATGGTTGTCACTATGTACATTATCATTACTGTAAACAGTACTTCTACTACTAACAGCTATTGTTTATGAGTAATTACTATGGACCAATACCTATTTTAAATGTGTTGCATGCATTATCTCACTTAATACTTGAAAAATATCCCATAAAAATCTCTGAGATAAGTGCTGTTGTAATTTCCAATTGACTTACTGACATTCACTTATCTGCCTAGTGATATATGAATATTAACACAACTAGGCTTCCTTCTAATACCTGTGCTCTTAGCCACCAGGATAATATTTTGGAATGACTCATGGAGGAGAGAATAGAAACGGAAATGCAAAGGAAAGTTTTATTTCTAATAAAATTGCCATCCATTTGGGGGATTCATTTGAAAGCTAGGAGCAGGAAGAAGACATAAGAGGGGCACAAAGACAGGGTTATAAAAAGTGAGAGAATAATTATGACATCAGATCACTGTGGTACCAAGAAGTAAAATTTCAAGGAGGAGATGGACAATACAGCAGAAATGGCAGATCAAAAGGGAAGAAAACTGAATGTACCAATAAAAAGAAAACAAGTACTGGACTTGAAGGGCTTACGGATGACTTAGAGAGGATTGGTTCTTGATATGACATAGATCATGGCCAATTTATCTGTAGAAATGGATGGACCCTGTTGATCACTTTTTTAAAAATAAGGCACATGGCATGGCATGTTTTGTGTGGAGAAATATGGATTGTCTATCTTTCAACTTGGTCTCAAGGGGAAGAAGATATGAGAGTATATATAGAATAACCTGTACACAGTCATAACCTCTACTAGGAAATAGAATCATTCTTTGGAAGGATATAGAAATGTCTCATGTCATTCATTCCTGCTCATGGAGAAGACAATGGAGCCAAAGGAAGTTTCCAAAAGTAGTTCTCAACACATAGCCTTCTATCAATAAATGGATTACCCAAAATCATTGCTTCATCCATCCAAACAATTCCTTATGATGATTCTTCCTCAGTAAGAATATTTGAGCCTACTTAGAACTGTAGGCTATACAAAATGTAGGTCATGGTCTTTTTCTGCAAAGTACTAACTGCCTAATTAGAAGACAAATCAGACATACAAATAATGGTCAAGCAACAAAACAGACTTAGTGTCTGAATAACTGAATAACCTTGGTCTATACTGTATCAATATTGATCAAATATTGTTACCAGGTCCAAAAACCATGGGAAACTGAAGAATTCTATTTGATGGTAAACTGCTATGCAATTAATTCACAGTAGGTTGTTGGAATATTAGGGTTGAAATAGTGGACTTTCAGAAGATTTTAAACAAATTACTTATGTCCTCTAAATCTTAGTTTTCTCATCTAAGAAAATGGAAAGGTTTTCATCAAGATTAACTAATTCCAGCCAATGGGAAAAATAAATGCACATACACCTATAAAAGAAAGTCCATGTCATGCAAATAGATATGATATAAAACAGCAGCACAAGTTTAAATATCAGGTCCACAAGTAAAATTTGTACAAAGAAATATATCAAAATTACCCTCCAAGATTCCAAAGGTCCCTTAGTTCTATATCCTATAAAGTGGGTGGATCTGGGATTTTCCCCCAGATCCCCTAATACTGCCAGCTGTGAGTTACTACCCAAATAAATTTACCACCGATCAACCAAGGTACAGGCATAGGGAAACCATTATGCTCTGATGAATTTAATAAAATATCCCACATATGACTCATATTTATTTGATATATGTGCTACATTTCAGGCTGATAAGGCTCATGTGAAGCTGAAAAATGCAGGGAAATGGATGAAGATCAAATAGCACTCTAAGAATGTATTCAAAATAATATTTGGAAATATTGATCTTCATGTGCAATAGAGAAACATTATTTCATGCAAGGTTTCCTCAGTCTGAGTGCATCTTCTCTGGCTTTTCCCCTAATGGAGAATTTGATTCCCTCTTTCCCCTCCCACTCAGTGCTTCCAGATTGCTTCAGAAGACCAAGGCAGCCTGCTCAGCAGCAGGCAAACAGGGCTTGGTGAGCAGGAGCTATATATAGCTCCACCTTGGAGATATGCACACACAAGTACGTGTACAAATGCCCATGCTGGATGTGTCATGAATAAATGAGAAAAGGTTGCAACTTCTCCCCTCTCCCCCCTTCCCATCACCCGAATGTTTCAGCAATTGTCAAAGCAGGGTGTCATCAATCGCTGAGAGTGATGCAGCGTCTAATTTCTCTGCAATTCTGCTTACTGCTTCCAGCAGTCTAACTCCGGCAGGAAACGGCACTGGGCCAACACCTACTACCCAGATGCGGTCACCCAAGGAGGCTGCCTTGCAGCCCCTGGGAGCCCATTTCGGCACGATTACTTGACTCTCCGCAAATCCCCCAGGATAGACCCATCTTTTAGAAACTAGGCGAGAAGGTGGTTTCCGATAAAGAGCGTAAGGCTAGGAGAGAAGAAGCCAAGCCTTCCTTGCCTCTTCCCTCCTCAGTCTGCTGCAGATAGGGGAGAAGGGCTGATGTCTTCTCAGTGGAGACGTAATTAACTGGAAAATGCCCTGCGAGTTGCAGGCTTTTTTCCCAACCCCCCACTCCCGAAAGGAGCCGGTTCTTAACAGCGGCCAGGGAACATACAAGTCCTTCTTCCCCTCAGCGCAATCATTCCCAGTTTTTCAGGGTTGTACTAGTCTAGAGGCAAGGGAGGAGAGGGGAAACGAGTGGGTGCGGATAGGCGTGGGGAGGAGAAGATGCTCTTCTCTTCTCGATTTAGGAAGACCTGCAGGTTCCCGGCTGCTGACAGGTCTGCTCTCCCAGACCCTCCCCTGCCAGGTCGACTTGGCATCCCTTGGGCGAGTCGCCGGCGGTGGCGGCCGCAGCCTCCGAGAGGAAAGTTGACGAGACGGAGAGGGGGCTCGGTGCCCTCTCCCGTAGTACTGCCGCCCTGCCCCGCCCGTCACCCCGGGCTCCGGCATCCCGTAACCCTCCTTCCCAGCACCACACACCCTCCACCCAGTCTTTCCTGCGGTCCTTCTCGATGAGAGCTGCGGCGACTACAGGAGATCTGGGGGTGACGAGGGCGGGGCGGGGCTGGGGGAAGGGGAAGGGAGGCAACAGCAGCAGGAAAACACGCATTCTTTATTCTGTCTGCAAAGAAGGGAAAGTCCTGCCTCCTACCTGTTCCCTGCTCCTGCTCGCCTTGGCGCGGCACAGCTGGACCATAACCTACAGGTTTCCCACTTCCGCCACAGACACCTGGGAGAGCATCTCCCCACCCGGCGCCCCTCCTCGCCTAGGCCGAGCCCACCCCAGCTACTTGACAGCAGAAGCCCGGCCTTTTAGAGCGCTTATTGGGGCGGCGAGGGAACTGGGGCGGGCACCAGAGAGAAAGCCGAGTCTCTGATTGGACAGGAGGAATGTCACTCTCACCCCAGGACCAGGGCTCGCTGCGGACCCGGGTAGCTGCTAAACCCAACCGCAAAGGGTCTCTGCAGTCGCTGGAACCAAACCCTGCTGCTACTGGATCAAAGACCCCTAAGAGGAGGGAAACTGGTTTGTTGACTTGTCATCTGAGACCCCAAGAGGGAGGGAGGGACCAGCCAGAACCAGACACCCAGCACTTTCCAGAGCTTCCCTGAAGGGACCATCTGCTCTGGGAGATTTGACAGCGAAAATATCAGGAGCAGTGAGTGCCTCGATACAGAGGCACGAACTTCGGTAACGAATGAAGCAAAATAGAAAAATACATATAATTAAGTGAAAAAAATCATAAGAAAAAGAAAAAGCATGAGAATTTTATTTCAAGTTTCCATTCTTTCCCCTAAATGTAACATGGCAGTGTTTCATGTGGAGAAAATGTTGAACTGCTTATTCTGTAGCGCAGGGAGACTCCAAAATACCCGCTGGTAGGAACACTGTTTTCGATGGAAAAGTGTTACGATAATAACCTCTCAAAAAAGAGTAAAAGGCGGCAATTAAAGCCAGACTGCATAAGAGACTTGCCTTGGGCAGTTCATTTGGTGGTAAAAGTCTTCAAACAATCACCACCAGCCTGACTAATCAATCTGTTCCCTTTCTCCTGATACTGGGCCATCATTTCTTTTGTGCTCAAACCCTGAGGAGCAGAGGGTGGATAAGCCAACCCAAATCTATATGATCCCAAGCTTGCCTTTTAGGTGAAGGAGGACGAGGGTAAAACCATTTTCTGCCCACATTCTATCTCTGCCACTGGTCCAGGTGGAGTCAGAAAGCTGTGGAATTCAAGGGACTTCTTAGTTGAGGAATAATCATAGAAAATCACAAGCAAAATTGAGGGTAGGGAGGTGTCTTATTCTAATGCCATATAAGGAATCAGTCTTCTCCCTCACAGGCTGCTTCCTTTCTGCAAATAGCCAAGTTCCTCATCCACCTAAATTAAGTAGCTGTCTTAACTAGTGATGACCATGACTGAGCTCCCAGCCTCAAAGAGCTTATGATGGATGTGGCTCACTGGACAACTGTGGAGATGACATTGTTATCAAATGTTAAACAAGTGTAGGCTCTTCGTGCGTATGGTTCTTATCACTGTTAAGCCAGACTCTTCAATGTTCTCTTCATGAAACTGGAGGAATCAAATTAATGTATTTGGAAGTCAGAAGGAATCTTAGAGATAATTTATAGTGAACAATAGATAAGACTCTTATGTCAGAAACCCTTTTAACACTGAATAGAAATAACTAAAATGTAATAGCAAGTTTCAAGATCCCATCATTCATGTTTCTACATAATATTCCTGTTAGCCTTATGCCTCCACCTATGCACCCATACCAATTGTTCCATTGAATTGGACAAATTGTTGATGACTTACTGCATTTACTGAGCACTTAATCTGTGTCACACGCTGTGTTAGGTGTTAGGGAATGAAGTAAAAATAATACATTGAACTTATTAAAAAGGGATTCAAGAAACAAGACAGTAAAATATTGTAGAGGAAGTGTGTATAATCAACAATAACATCTTTTGATCCCTGAGCATAGATTATTTTGAGTCACAATGAACTATAGCACACCCTCCTCTAGACTTAAGCAGTGAGAAGGCAGAGTATCAAGGAAAAACACTGAGCATTGAGGTTAGCATGGGATTACTGAATTATTCTATCCTCATTCTTTCATTCCTTCATTTCTTCAACAAATATTAGTGAAGAATGAAATAGGCAAGCTGGTGTGTGCCCACACACATACGCACACAGACAACTTGGGAACAGTATTAGTTTAAGTTCATCTGGTCATAGGTACCTCATATATTTTCAGATAAAGCAAATTGTCTCCAGGTTATTGGTTATCATCTCAGAGAGCAAAACTTCCATATCTGTTCCTGGAATACATGTTTATTATGTATGTGGATATATCAGAAATATCTGCTGCAGAGCATTTTACATTTTCCAAATCACTTGCAGATACAATCCCCATCTATGTTCTTAAGTAAGAAGGAGCATCATTATTAGCCCCATTTCACAATTGGGGAAATTGAAGTAGCCATGGAAATGTATTCCTTTGAAACAAAAGGTAATAAAAAATAGTTGTGTATATAATGCTTCACATGTAGGAAATATCCAACCTATACTTATTGATGAATACGTGCATTACAAAATTTGAAAGTTTAAAGAACATTAGAAGTCATCAATTCGACCCATTATTCTAGGAAGAAGAGATTCAGGCATTATAACTTGCCCAAGGTTGTGTATCTAGTTAGGGGCAAAGCTGGCTCTAGAACCCAGTTCCTTACTTTTTCCACCTAAATGAACAATAAATTTTTCGGTATATCTCATCCAGGAGAGTGCTTAGCCAGTCTCCTCCCCAAACCACACAGTCTATTGAAGTTTTCAGAACGGACACAATGGTATACTCATCTTCCAGCATCTATAAATATATATGAAAGCATGCCATTTTAACTGGAAATTAAGTAGGACATAATCAGTATCTGAGACTCAGTTTGCTTTTATGTTTGGGGTCTGCCTCACGAGATTGAGATCAGAATAACTGGGGCTAGTGTGGGAATATAAAGAAAGTGGATAGAAATGGGTGATCAACTAGACAGATTGCCTCTAGCACACATTGTCCCTAAAGTGAGGAAGAAGAGAACTGCAGAAACATGTCTCAATCTCCCTTATCTGGCAGCCTGGTATTATTTGCAAATCTTCAAGAGAAACACTAGGAAAATTTGCCTTGTTCCCTGGATGGCTCTGCTTCCCTAACCACTGGCAGAGTTCCAGAGCACAATTTACTGGGCATTACATTGCTAATCTCCCCTTGGCCCTATTATTGAATTCTCCTGCCATCCTCTCCTTCTTCCACCCTGCACTGGCCCTCATTATTGAAACATTCCAATTTTCTCCAACCAGTGATTAAATCTCAGTGAGAGGAAAGGAAACTACAGCAACAGTACAGCTTTCCACAGCATGTATTCCTTTTCTTTCTCCTCTGCTCAACCCACCATTTCCTCACTTTGAAGCTTCCCAGGAGAACAGTTGCTAACAGCCTGTTATGGGAAAGAGGGTGGGAGAGTAAGAAAAAAAGTGCTTTTCCAATCAAAATTTCAAGCAAACTTAACACAGCAGAAACTGGTTTGAAGACAATCATGCTAAACCCAGCCTGCAGCATCTCAAGGAAGATCACATCAGCCTACTGACCTAGCTTTTACAGAGCCGATTGGGAACACAGGCAAAGGGATGTGTGTGCATGCACAGCCCCCCCCCCCCCACACACACACACTATCAGTACCACGTGGCGGGAAGCAGGCTGGGCAGATAGTTTTCAAGTACTAAAGACTAGAGATACAGTCAACAGCAGCAGCTTGCTACTCACCGAGAACCACTGCAATCTTTTTGGAGGTTAAGAGTAAGAATAGACTATTTTTTTGTTTTGTCACTGACTACTGTGTACCAGAAGGTCAGATTTACAAAAAAGCCACATGCTAACATTGCAAGGATATCTTCACACAGATTCCATTGTTTCACAATAGAGTCAACTATTTCTCTTTAATATTGCTTAATTTGTATAATAAGAATCAATGTGGAATGCAACAAAAGAGCATGTTACTCCTTAATTTATAGCCAATATGCCCTCCAAATTATTTCAACTCAAGGAACGCATAAGGAGGGGCCAATTCTCAATTCAATTATTAAATTGCACCTTCAGTCTCTCTTTATGGAGAGCAGGCAGTCATATACTATTATGAACTCTCACTAACAACCTTAATTAGCATGTCCTTTCCCTTCTTTCCTAACTGCTGTTATAGATACTGAAAATTCTATTTTCTTCAGTATGTCCTTGAAATGATGGACACCTTCACCATCTGAGGTGGACATAGGACCATAGAACAGAGTGTTAAGAGACCTTCATTCTACTCTAGTAACTAACTGAGAGGACAGAGACTGAACTTTAAAACTCGGTTTCCTATACCATAAGATGAGGGGTAAAGTTGCACAATATAAAACTATTTGCTAAGAATATAGTATCAGCATCTTTATAAAAGGTCATCTACCCAAATATATATCCTACCCTCAAAACAACCAAAAGAAGCAAGGCGTGGAGGGGGGGACTTCCCTGGTGGTCCAGTGGTTAAGAATCCACTTTCCAATGCAGGGGAGGCAGGTTCCAGGAACTAAGATCCCACATGTCCTGGGGCAACTAAGCCCACGTGCTCCAGAGCCCACACACCACAACTAGAGAGCCCACGCAGCGTAACTACTGAGCCTGTGCAACACAACGAAAGATCCCACGTGCTGCAACTAAGACCCGATGCAGCCAAATAAATAAATAAATATTTTTAAAATAACAGAAAATAAAACTCTGGGCACCAGAGCCAAAAATTATATATATGATTCCTTTAAAAAAAGCAACAGGAAAAGAACAAAAGAATGAATTTGTCGATTTTATCCAAATTTATTGACCTCAAATTATTCATAATATCCCTTATTATGTGTTTAATATATATTAGATTTGTATATACAGTCCAATTTTCTTAATTTTGATAAATATTGTTTTTTCACTAGTCAGTGTTCCAGTTTAGAAATTTTATTAATCATTTCAAATATCAATTCTGGCTTTATTATTTTATTCTATTGTATGTTTGTTTTGTATTCTATTGATTTCTGCTCTTACCTCTATTACTTCCTTTCTCTTACTTCACTCAGTTTTGATTTGGTATTCTTCTCTATTTTTTTTTTTTTTTTTTTTTTTTTTTGCGGTACGCGGGCCTCTCACTGTTGTGGCCTCTCCCGTTGCGGAGCACAGGCTCCGGACGCACAGGCTCAGCGGCCATGGCTCACGGGCCCAGCTGCTCCGCGGCATGTGGGATCTTCCGGGACCGGGGCACGAACCCGTGTCCCCTGCATCGGCAGGCGGATTCTCAACCACTGCGCCACCAGGGAAGCCCCTGACAAGTTTTAATATGTCTTATCTTCATTATCATTCAGGTCAAATATTTTTCTAAACTCTGTTTTCTCTGTTTTTCATGCTTTTTGATCCAATGATAATTTTAAAATATGTTGTTTAGTTTATAGTCACTTCGGGTACTTATCTTTTTGTTTGAAATATTTAGTTTAATTTTATTGTTGTCAGAAAAATATTCTGAAAGGATTTCAACCTTTGGCAATTTTTTGAGGCTTTGTTTATAATACAAAATTATAAGGCAGTTTTGGCGAAAGTCCCATGTACTCTTAAAAAAACATAGAAGTTCAGCTTCTGTTGACAGAGGAATAGCTATTGTGGAACCATCCTCCATACAGGTACAAATGATAAGCTCTAGCAGAAAGAAAAAATAAAACCTGTTTGAGGCCACTGGAAAATAGTCAAAAGCAGGCAGAACTTGACAAGATGTCTACACGTGGGAAAGGGAAATGACAGAGAGTGAATTTCCCATTTTATACAGCTTTTGTCTTGAGGAAAGTTTCCAGTATGTTCCAAACAGGATGAATAAAACTAAAATAAATAAATACACAAATAAATAAAACCTTTCTGCCTTGAAGAATCAGAAGACAACATGATAAGTCTTAAAAAAAAAAAAATTTCTGGTTTAAAGAACCAGAGGACAGAGTTCTGGATAATGATGGAACAAAGAAAATGAGAGGGGGAAATCACAGAAAGGAGAGATACAGAAAGAGAGAGTCCTCGATTGAGAGTATAAGCCAAATTTTAAACTGACTTCTGAACTGTGGATACACAGGGAAGACTCCGAGCAGCCCCAATAAGGCTAACAGAACTGTAGTAGATGGAATAATGCTCTTTAATCTCTGGAACCTGTGAATGTTACCTTGTATGGCAAAGTCTTTGCAGATGTGATTAAGGATCTTGAGATGGGAAGATTATCTCAGATTATCCTGCTCCATCCTAAATGCAATCACATGTATCCTTATAAGAGGGAGACAGAGTGAGATTTTACTATGCACAGAGCAGAAGACATGCGAAGACAAAGCAGAGAGAGAGATTTGAGAATTCTGGCCTTGAAATTTGGAGGGATGAAGCCATATTCCAAGGAATTCCCAAAGCCACCAAAACCTGGAAGGAGCAAGGAACATATACTCCCTAAATCCTCTGGAAGGAGGGTGGCCATGCTGACACTGATTCTGACCCAATGATACTGATTTGGACATTCTGGACTTCCAAACTGTGAGAAAAATAAATTTTGTGGTTTTAAGTGAGAAGATAATTGTTTTGTTTTATTGTGGTGATAATTTGTTACAGTAGCCAAAGGAAACTAGTATAAGAACTTACCAGAAATTTCAACTGCTGCCTGCCAAACAGGACACAGAGTTTGAAGTTCGAGTTCAGCTAAGGTAACTGCCTTCTAAAACAAAAAGTGAACCATATTAATACGCTTCAAAAAAAAAAAAAGAAAGAAAAAAGAATCCAGAATCTCCACAATGTATTGTCACAGTGTCCAGGATATAATCTAAAATAACTAGAAAAACCTGTC
Organism: Lagenorhynchus albirostris; assembly: GCF_949774975.1. NCBI lineage: Eukaryota > Metazoa > Chordata > Mammalia > Artiodactyla > Delphinidae > Lagenorhynchus > Lagenorhynchus albirostris. Next base: position 71,513,185 of record NC_083105.1, read on the forward strand.
TGCTCCTGATACCCCTCCTACAAAAAGAAAAAAAAAAAACAGGAAAAGGTAACATACTTAAGATTAGAGGCAGATATTTGAATTAGCAGACCAAGATTTTAAAACTGCAACTACAACTATGCTCGAGGGCAAAAAAGAAAATTTGTCTAAATACAAATTTACCCCCCACCCCAAATTTTCTGCACACAAAGTTTGATTCTAGAATCAGTTTCTTGGATAATCTAACATAATGTAATAAATCATTATGCTTATTATAGAAACTATAAAAAGTTAAGAGACATAAAAGTTGAAAAGAAATCATCTATCCAGAAATTAGCAAATTATTGTTTGACATTATTAGTTTACTAGGCTTTTGTAACTACAGATTTTCCCTGGATTTTCATGGATGTTCTGACTGAAGGTTGACTAGTTTCAATTATAACCAAATATATTGTTTTCTTCTCCACCTTCCTCCTCCTGTCTCCTTTTCAGCAGTTGTCATTTATATCTCTTATCCTGACAATATCCATTTTTCTAGACCTCCTCCTTTCATAAAATCATGTTTAAGTCTCTTTCATGAAAAATTACTCTGACCCTGCATTTCCTCTAATTACAGAACAAGACCTTGAGAACTGAAAATTTGCCATTGTGACCCTCACATATCCTTATTACTTTTTAACTTCTTTCCTGGTTCTCTTCTTAGTTCTCTAAGAAATCTAAAGCTCCTTCCCCAAATTCTTTTTCTCTTTCTCTCTGTTTCTATCAATATTAATTTAACAAATAATTGTATACCCAGTGCTTGACTCTTTTATCTCTTTGCCTTTTCTAGTGTGTGATATTATAAGTTCTTCTGGTTCTAACATTCTCCTATAAGATAATTTTTTAAATCTCTGTCTCCAACATTGGATATACTCTGCATTGCAGACTCACAAATCCGTTTCTCTAGTAAATTTTTCTACTTGGATGATTGAAAATCATATAAAACTCAAAATACCCAAACTGAAATAATTATCTTGTTTAGTGGCACAAAGGAACATTATGAAAACAGAATCTCAGTATATCTGAGAGAGGAAAAACAAGATGATGTTTAGGTTGACTTTCAAAGGAAGAATTGTTAGTATCCAGAGCTTAAGAAGCTATTCCGAGCTGCAAAACGAATGTGAAAGATACATAATATAAAATAGCAAGTCATGCTTAAGAATTGAGAGAATTTGATGATGCCTAAAGCATAAGGATGAAGAGAATAAAAAAATGGATTGGAACTGCATTGGTCTCCTTGCTATTCTTCCAATAAGTGAGGCACACTCCAATGGTAAGGGCTTTGCACTTGCTGATCTCACTTCCTGAAATGTCCTTCCTTGTTTTCTGTATAAACTCTTTCAGATTTTTATTAAAATGTTATCTTCTTAATGAGCCTACCCCTGATTGCCTCATTTAAAATTGACATCCCTACCCCTTATTCCTCAGTGGCACTTTTCATCAACTACAATACTATACAACTTTTGTATTCCTTTGCTTTATTGCCTGTCTTGCAGAATATGCCCTTACTTCTCTCTAGAATTTAATCTCCACTAGGGCTTAAATTGACTCTCTTTTGTTCAGTATTGTGTGCTCATTTCTAGAACAAACAGTCCATGGGACATAATAAGTACTCAAAAAAATGTTTGTTGCCTGTGGGGGAAAAAAAAAAGGATGAATTAGGAACACAAACAAAACAGAGCACCCATAATACCATGCTTTTTGTTTGACCCTGTCTTCACATCCAGTGTTCTCTCAACCTGTGAACTATTCTTCTCTCTTCCCTTACCCAGACTGTTTTCAACCAGATAAACTCCCGTGTATTCTCTGAAACTGTATTAGCTGCTATTTCTTTTGTGAAACCCAAACTCTCCTCTCACACCCACACCCAGATACAGTTACTTCTCTTCTGTACATCTATGCTTTACAAATAAATTTATTATGATACTATAATATTTTATTATAGGCTTTTGCTGGTATATCTCTCTTCATTACAAATAAAAAGCTTCTTGAAGGCAAAGGCTATATTTGATTGATTGGGAATCCTGGTAAGAACTAAAGAAAAAGGAAGTAACTCCCTTCTACCTTCTGTTACATGTTATCTGAGAAGTCTTCAAGGAAAGTGGCAAATTAATTCAAGCTTTAAAAACAAATATAAATTAACTAGATGGAAGGTAAGGAATAGCATAGATACAGTTTTATAGTTAAAAATTGCAATTTTTTAGTTTGCTTATATTTGAAATGGAAAGCATTTTTTTAGTATCACATTAATAGTTACTCACTATAAAAAGAACATATAAATCATGTTTTACCTTAATGAACTATTACCTTGAAAGTTAATTATGAGAAATATGGCAATTTGCTGATAGAGGAACCAAAAAATATAAATCCATCTAGACAAAGACAAAATGTGTAAAATTTATATTTTGGGACTCTGAATTGAAGAAAATTTGTTTGTTTTTGAAGAAAATTAAGTCAGAAATGCCATTTCATTACTGCTATTGCCCTTCCTTTGAGTATTCAGTAATAATATGAGGAACATATAGCATAAGTACCTCAGTATACAAAAAAGCACAAAGCATAGCTTAAGAGGAAATTATGACCTACTACCAGCAAATCTGAGCATTTCACTGCCATCCAATTACCAAATGAGAATCTCTGCTTAAAAGAAATTTTACTTTAACCTTTATCTGGACATAATTATTTATTTTCCCAAAAATCTGTACCATTTGACGTTGAAAAAAATTGGCTCAAAGCCTGGACTCCTCTCCAACTGGTTTTCTATCTGGGGGAGTTGATACATATATCCTATATTTCATATATATTAGACATACATGTATATACATGATGTATTTTATATATTTAAAATACATGTATATATGTTAATCATATGTATATGGCTAGAAGCCACTTAACCTACTTTCCCAGTTTACCTGAATGTCTGAATATTTTCTATGTTGCCATTGCTCTTTACAACCTTATTAGTCACTCTAGGTTAAATAAGTAGCTCTTACAGTATCAAGAATTCCTTTTTTTTTTTTTCGGTACGTAGGCCTCTCACTGTTGTGGCCTCTTCCGCTGCGGAGCGCAGGCTCCAGACGCACAGGCTCAGCAACCATGGCTCACGGGCCCAGCCACTCCACAGCATGTGGGATCTTCCCGGACCGCTGCACGAACCCGTGTCCCCTGCATCGGCAGGCGGACTCTCAACCACTGTGCCACCAGGGAAGCCCAAGAATTCCTTTTCTGAGTAGCAGATTTCTAGTATGAACTCAAAGGACATAGGTCAAGTCATTTACAAAGGAAAAAGACGCTACAGTGGTTCATTTGGACTGTGGGCTTGAAAATCATGAGTGGGGACTGAAGATTTTTATGTGCTCCACAATTCTTTGGAAAGTATGTGTAGAAGAGGTCAACAGACTTGAGGGGAGATCCGGGGTTGTTGGAGCTAGATTCCTCCACCAGAGGATGTCCTCATATTCTGAAAGTCCCCTCTCATTAAAGTCCTCCCTCATTTTAAATTCTCTGATGGCCTTGCGTTACAGTTCAAATGAACAATTATTTTTCCATTACATATGTCTGGCTCTGGTCTACCTCTCTGACATCTCAAATCACTCAGTTTTTTGCTTAATATGTTCCAGCCATACTGGCTGTTCCTAAAATTCTGTTCTTTAAGTGAGCCAAACTCAGTTGCTCTTCCTTTTTTCTAAGAAGCTCTTCTGGTTCTTCATATGATTAGCTTTCTATACGTTTTCAAGTCTAATCATATTGTATAGCACAGGGAACTCTACCTAATGCACTGTGGTAACCTAAGGGAAGTCCAAAAGGGAGGGGATATCCGTATGTGTATGGCTGATTCATTTTGTTGTGCAGTGGTGGTTAACACAATATTGTAAAGCAACCATGCTCCAAAAAAATTAATAAAAAAAGTCTAATCTTAAATGTCATCTCTCAGAGAAGACTTCTGTGATAACACTCCTAATGGACATCCCTTAATTCAGATTCTCTATCATATCACACTGTTATTTTTCCTTCATGGCACTTTACTATAGAAAATAATATTTGGCATTTAAATGTTTATTTGTTTATCTTATTTATTTCTCTCTACAGGATATATGCTACATGAGGACAAGGACCTGGTCTGTCTTATTCACTGCTGTCTCTCCAGTGCTAGAACAGTGCATGGAACATGGTTCATCCTCAACAGATATTTTAGCATAAATAAAAATCATGACACCGTGACTGTTTTTCTTTTTAATATCCATGGCAGGCAGTAAAATAATCAATGAATATTGTTGGTGAGCACTCACCCAGTCACAGACAGACAGCTCTCCCTGGATGCACTGTCCTGTAGAGTTGTCCATCTGGTCTCCTTGGAGCAGGCTGTTGGTTTTGCTCCTTTGGCAGTTGGTGGGCTCAGGAGAGTTAGTTACCACTACACTGATGCAGACAGTCCATCTAAGAAAAGTCTTCTGACACTTTTATATTAAACAACCTGGTGTTTTATTTCCTAATGATAGTAATTTACTAATTCCTTCAAATAATTGAAATACCCTCATAATTTCTGCTTATGTAGTCAAACTTTCACTCCGCTACCACACACTAAATTTCCCTGAGCCTAGAGTAAGCCTAAGATAATTTATGGGAAGGGAGGAAAGGAAGAGCTGAAAAGCTACTCAATTAAACCATGAACTAACCAGATTAAGTACCAGGATCACAAGATTGAGTCCAGAGATACTAACTCTAATTTATTTCTGTTATATATTTATGAAAAACATTTCTTGAAACATACTAACTTGTTCAGAGAAAGGTGGTTTTCCAGGAAAACAACACAATATTGGTCTGCTAAAAAGAAATGGATATTTTCAGAATATAACCTGCAGACTGAGAGATTCTTCTTGCTATGACAGTACATATGGAGGCTTTGCCATGTATTTTCTGATACAATTTTAATTTCAAAAATAACTATCTATTTAAAATTTTATGTATAGGGGTGGGATAGGGAGGGTGTGAGGGAGGGAGATGCAAGAGAGAAGAGATATGGGAACATATGTATATGTATAACTGATTCCCTTTGTTATAAAGCAGAAACTAACACACCATTGTAAAGCAATTATACTCCAATAAAGATGTAAAAAAAAAAACAAAAAAAACCTTTATGTATAGAGGATAATGGTGACTGCCAAATGTGAATCTCTTCACACACTAGCCAAAAACAAAACAAAACAAAACCAAAAAAGAGCAACAAGGAAGGCAAATAAAACATGTGATCCAAATTTTCAACATTATTAGAAGACTGAGAATACCACTAAATTAAAATTACTTGTAACTGAAGAAATAAGTACCAGAGACCAAGAAAGTTCTTACTGTGGCTACATGCCTGTGGGTGTGGAGATGAGAGATTGCTTGAGAAGAGAGACAGAGTACATTCATGAAATACAGAAAAAGCACCCCTAGAAAAAAATTTCATTACCAAATGCCCCAATATTGGTCTGAGATGTGGAAATTCACTGCACCAACCATTGAGAAGGTACTTAAAACTGGGAAGAAAGGGAGGTAGCAGCCTTAGAGAAGAACTGCTTCTTCAGGAGAAAGGTAAATAGAGAAGAATGGTGCCCCTTGGGAAGATATGGTAGTAAAGGGAAAGGAAAGGGGAAGGGGATGGGAAGTAATAATCTTGTAGAAACAAAAGGGGGCAAAAATTAAACAACTTGTCACCCTCTATCATCACCACAAGAAACAAGAGTATCCATTAACAAACATATTTTGATAAACTGAAAGAAGTAGCCCTCAAACCAGTAATCTTGTCCATTAGATACTCAAGAGTAGAAAAAAAAAAAAGAGACAAATTTCATACAAAGCTATTAGAAGAAGAAAAGAGAAAATGTGAATCAAAAATTTCAGTTGAGAAAATTTCTACTCAAAAAATAAAAAATAAACACAAACAGGAGAAAACTGCAACACAACACTTTAATCTGAATTTTAAATCCTCAAACAAAAATTTGAAGATTTGGGCTTCCCTGGTGGCACAGTGGTTGAGAGTCTGCCTGCCGATGCAGAGGACACAGGTTCGTGCCCCGGTCCGGGAAGATCCCACATGCCGCAGAGCGGCTAGGCCCGTGAGCCATGGCTGCTGAGCCTGCGTGTCCAGAGCCTGTGTTCCACAATGGGAGAGGCCACAACAGTGAGAGGCCCATGTACTGCAAAAAATAACAAAAAAAATATTTTGAAGATTTTTTTTAAAAAATGAAGAATAATAAAAAGGAAAAGAAAAAGAAAGAAAGAAGAGAGCAACCAAACTGAAAAACAATGAGAGATCATCTCACATCAGTCAGAATGGCCATCATCAAAAAATCTACAAAAAATAAATGCTGGAGAGGGTGTGGAGAAAAGGGAACCCTCTTGCACTGTTGGTGGGAATGCAAATTGATACAGCCACTATGGAGAACAGTACGGAAGTTCCTTAAAAAACTAAAAATAGAACTACCATATGATGCAGCAATCCTACTACTGGGCATATACCCTGAGAAAACCATAATTAAAAAAGAGTCATGGGCTTCCCTGGTGGCGCAGTGGTTGAGAGTCCGCCTGCCGATGCCGGGGGCATGGGTTCGTGCCCCGGTCCGGGAGGATCCCACATGCCACAGAGCAGCAGGGCCCGTGAGCCATGGCCACTGAGCCTGCGCGTCTGGAGACTGTGCTCTGCAACGGGAGAGGCCACAACAGTGAGAGGCCCGCGTACCACAAAAAAAAAAAAAAGAGTCATGTACCACAATGTTCATTGCAGCTCTATTTACAATAGTCAGGACATGGAAGCAACCCAAGGGTCCATCAACAGATGAATGGGTAAAGACGATGTGGCACATATATACAGTAAAATATTACTCAGCCATAAAAAGAAACAAAATTGAATTATTTGTAGTGAGATGGATGGACATAGAGTCTCTCATACAGAGTGAAGTAAGTCAGAAAGAGAAAAACAAATACTGTATGCTAACACATATATATGGAATCTAAAAAAAAAAAAAAAAGTGGTCATGAAGAACCTAGGGGCAAGATAGGAATAAAGATGCAGACCTACTAGAGAATGGACTTGATGATATGGGGAGGGGGAAGGGTAAGCTGGGACAAAGTGAGAGAGTGGCATGGACATATATACACTACCAAACGTAAAATAGATAGCTAGTGGGAAGCAGCTGCATAGCACAGGGAGATAGCTCCGTGTTTTGTGACCACCTAGAGGGGTGGTATAGGGAGGGTGGGAGGGAGGGAGATGCAACAGGGAAGAGATATGGGGATATATTTATATGTATAACTGATTCACTTTGTTATAAAGCAGAAACTAGCACACCATTGTAAAACAATTATGGTTCAATAAAGATGTTAAAAAATAAATTAAAAAAAATCAAGAATCAAAAATGTAAAAAGTAGGGCTTCCCTGGTGACGCAGTGGTTGAGAGTCCGCCTGCCGGTGCAGGGGACACGGGTTCATGCCCTGGTCCGGGAAGATCCCACATGCTGTGGAGCAGCTGGGCCCGTGAGCCATGGCCGCTGAGCCTGCACGTCCGGAGCCTGTGCTCCGCAACTGGAGAGGCCACAACAGTGAGAGGCCCACGTACAGCAAAAAAAAAAAAAAAAAAAAAAAAAAAATGTAAAAAGTAAAATTAAAAATGGTATAAAAAATAACTACCAATAAATTCCTCACAAGAAAGAAAGATAACATAGTTTAGTGAACTCAGGAAAGAATTTAACAAAAAGATAAGCCATCTCTGAAAAGAAGAATAAATTACAAAGTACTTAAAAGATAATAAATTCAAAAGAAAAGTTAACAGGGGACATTGAAGAAGGAAAAAAGTAACAAAGAAAATGAAGTAAGATAAGGAAATAAAAGTGCTTAGATAGAGACTGAATGAAACAGAAAGAAGGCAAAGAAGGCCCAGCATGCTTATAAGTAGTTTCAGAAGAAGAAAAGCAAAACAATCTAACAGAAGTAGTATTTAAACATGTAATCCAAAAAAACTTTCAAAAGAATGCTAAATGTACATACTGTAAGGGCCCATTGTATACCTGAGGAAATTGACCCAGAACAGTAAACTCTGAGACGAATCTTAGTAAAACTATTAGACTTTAAAGACAAAAGCAAAATCATCAGGATTCCTGGACAAAAATATCAAACAATAAGGACAAAACCATTACACTGGTGCCAAACTTTTCAAGAGCAACATTAAAAGCAAGGCGATAGCAGCATTTTAAAAAGTCTAAGAGAAGTCTGAGCCAAGGATTTTATATCTAGCCAAGCAATACTTCAAGTATCAAGCTTCTAAAAATAAACACGTTTGTATGAGAAGGAACTCACGATATACTGTAACCATGAGCTCTCTTCATGGGGATTCTACTACCAGATGAACTTCATCAAAACAAATAATGACCGAGGATCATACCGGCCAGGGTTCTTGGCCTTCCCTAATGAAGAGAAATTGACTAGAGGCCAGACAAGAAATTCAGGCAAGGCTTTATTGGGGCTCCTGCTGCAGTAGGGGGTAGCAAGAACAAACAACAGGTTCCCTTACTTGCTGGCTCCCTGAGGGAGGCACGAGCTTGCTCCTTATATGGAGTAATGGTAGCGATGTGTCCAGGGGTCAGGCCAGAGGGGTGGCTTGGGTGGTTTCCCACCCCTTAGGTGATGTTGTGTGCAGGGGTCATGCACAGTACCCTGCTTTTACTTCTGACCCCCTGCTTTTGCTCAAAGCTTTTCAAAAGTGGCAGTTGGGTTTTTTGGTCTCTGTGTATCTTTTGTCCAGAATTTACTCCAACAGCACATGCATACAGTTATTTTTAGTCCCATACAGTTTCTTTATATTTTGTTGCTGGAGGAGAGGTGTGTCCAGATGCAAGCACTGCAGCACTGCAGCAAAGGGGCCCAGGTCCCAGCCTGTCTCAGGGAGGTTTCTACAAAAGAACAGAAGGTGAGCACATAGTACATCTAATTGTAGAACTAATACAGGATTAGATATAGGTTTAGGTACATGGGTGAAAAAATACTATGTAAACATTACATATTCTGAAAAAGTAGAAATAATGTAACTAATGAATAGAAGGAGAAAACAAGAAAGGAGAAAGTAGACTAAGATCATTGACTATTGTTAAAATGAATAGTTGGGGATCAAAGAGTACCATTTAAATTTTACAAACTGCATACTGATATATTAAGCAGGAAATAAGTGGATTAAAGGTAATATAAAAGGTACACTTGAATAGGCAATAGTTAAAATAAAATATAAAACTTCCTCATAACCAAAAGAAATTTTTTAAATAGAGGAAAGAAGACTCAAAAAATACAGAAAGAAGTACAGTAAAGATAACACAATAGACACAGTAATTATAAAATAATATAAAAGAAGCAACATATCAATCATATCAATAAATATGAACAGGCTTCACTCACCTACCAAAGAAAAAGATTTTCAAATTGGCTCATAAAACAAACGCAGCTCTCTGCTGTGTACATGTGATACACTTAAAACAGTTAGTCAAAAGTGTTAAACAAACAATAAAATACCTAGGAATAAACCTATCTAAGAAGATAAAAGACCTGTTCTCAGAAAACTATAAGACATTGATGAAAGAAATCGAAGATGACACAAAGATATGGAGAGATATACCATGTTCTTGGATGGGAAGAATCAATAGTGTGAAAATGACTATACTATCCAAAGTAATCTACAGATTCAATGAAATCCCTATCAAATTACCAATGGCATTTTTTACAGAACTAGAACAAAAAATCTTAAAATTTGTATGGAGACACAAAAGACCCTGAATAACCAAAGAAACCTTGAAGGAAAAAAACAAAGCTGGAGGAATCAGATTCTCTGACTTCAGACTATACTACAAAGCTACAGTAATCAAGACAATATGGTACTGACACAAAAACAGACATATACATCAACGGAACAGGATAGAAAGCCCAGAGATAAACCCACGCACCTATAGTCAACTAATGTCTGACAAAGGAGGTAAGGATATACAATGGAGAAAAGGCAGTCCCTTAAATAAGTGGTGCTGGGAAAACTGGGCAGCTACATGTAAAAGAATGAAATTAGAACACTCCCTAACACCATACACAAAAATAAACTCAAAATAGATTAAAGACCTAAATGTAAGACCAGACACTATAAAACTCAGAAAAAAACATAAGAAGAACACTCTTTGACATAAATCACATCAAGATCTTTTTTGAGCCACCTCCTAGAGTAATGGAAATAAAAACAAAAATAAACAAATGGGACCTAATGAAACTTCAAAGCTTTTGCACAGAAAAGGAAATTATAAAAAATATGAAAAGACAACCCTCAGAATGGGAGAAAAGATTTGCAAATGAATCAACGGACAAAGAACTAATCTCCAAAATATATAAACAGCTCATGCAGCTCAATATCAAAAAAACAAACAACCCAATCAAAAAACGGGCAGAAGACCTAGATAGACATTCTTCCAAAGAAGACATACAGATGGCCAAGAGGTACACGAAAAGCTGCTCAATGTCACTAATTATTAGAGAAATGCTAATCAAAACTACAATGAGGTTTCACCTCACACCAGTTAGAATGGGCTTCATCAGAAAATCTACATACAACAAATGCTGGAGAGGGGGTGGAGAAAAGGGAACCCTCTTGCACTGTTGGTGGGAATATAAATTGATACAGCTACTATGGAGAAGAGTATGGAGGTTCCTTAAAAAACTAAAAATAAAATTACCATGTGACCCAGCAACCCCACCACTGGGCATATACCCAGAGAAAACCATAATTTAAAAAGACACATACACCCCAATGTTCATTGCAGCACTATTTACAATAGCCAGGTCATGGAAGCAACCTAAATGCCCATTGACAGATGAATGGATAAAGAAGATGTGGTATGTATATACAATGGAATATTACTCAGCCATAAAAAGGAACAAAATTGGGTCATTTGTAGAGATGTGGGTGGACCTAGAGACTGTCATACAGAGTGAAGTAAGTCAAAAAGAGAAAAACAAGTATCGTATATTAACACATATATGTGGAATCTAGAAACATGGTACAGATGAACTGGTTTGCAAGGCAGAAACAGACACAGATGTAGAGAACAAACATATGGACACCAAGGGGGGAAATCTGGGGATGGGGTGGTGGTGGGATGAATTGGGAGATTGGGATTGACACATATACACTAATATGTATAAAATAGATAACTGATAAAAAAATAAAAATTTGAAAAAATAAAATTTAAAACGTGTTAAACAATGGCAAAGGCAAAAATGTAGATAGCAAATGGGAGCAGTAAGGAAGCAGGGCTTGTGTTTTTTTTTATATCTAAGTAATATTTAAGTCAGAAACATTAAATGAGAACAAAAAAGGGACTTTAAAATGCTATAAGCCACAATTCACAATTAAGAAATAAGAATTATAAGATCTATGCACATATATTAACTATTTATTTAAAACAAACTGTGAGAGATAAAGATGAAGTAGATATTAAAAATAGGAGACTTTAACACATTATTCTCAGTTCAAGACATATCAAATGAAAAAACTTGGGCCATGGAAAATCTAAATAACATAATCAATAATATAGAATATATGGTGATATATCAAACATTACACAGTGCTATGGAGAATATTCTTTCTTCTCAAATGCACATAAAATATTCACAAAAATTATCCATATATTAGGTCACAAAGAAAGGAACAGTAATTTCCATAAATTTAACAGTTACAACTACACTCTGATCACAATACAAAACAACTAGAAATTAAAAGAAATTCCACATGGAAATAAAAAACCTTCTATTAAATAACTCCCAGGTGGAAGATGAAATATAATCATAAGTTACAAAGTTTCTGAAAAAAGAATGATAACAAAAACATTATGTATTAAAATGTGTGGGCTATATTTAAAGTAATAATCAGAGGAAAATTCATAGCCTTAAACATCTATAACAGGGGTTAGAAAACTACAATCCTAAGGGGAAAATCCAGCCCAATGCCTGTTTTGTGTGACCTGTAAAAACAGTCAAGCTTATTCTCTTATGACTGTTTTTTCACTACAACTGCAGAGTTGAAACAGCTCACAAAACCTAAAATGTATGCTATATAGGCCCTTTACAAAAAAAGTTTACCAGTTCTTGTTCCATTTGAATAGATAAATGAAAAGTAAATAAATAAATTCACAACTCAAGAAGTTCAAAAAATGTAAGTAAGGAGATAATAGAGATAAAAGGAAATAATAGAAAATAAAGTGATAATAATAGAGAATAAAAGAAAATAATAGAGATAAAAGTAGAGATTAACTCAGTAGAGGAAAGAAAATAGCCTGTTAAATTCAGTCAAACTCCTGACTTTTAAAAAAATCAACAAAATAGACAAAACACTAGCTAAATGAACACTATTTTTTTAAAAAAAGAGAAGACATGAAAGAGATAATTATTGATACAGAGGGATAAATATATATTATAATAATATAATACAGTATAATATAATTGGAAGCAAATTTTGCACACCTGCACAAAAAGCTGAAAATGTAAATAAAATTGATAATTCATTAGTAAAATAAAATTTATCAGAATTATCAGGTAGACAGTAGAATAATTTCCATAAAGTTATCAATATAAAAAATAAAACAAAATAGCAAATCAGGAGAAATTTTTTGCAATATATATTACAGATAAAGGGATAATATGCCTACTAAAAATAAACTTTTTTTTTAATTTGGGGAGAAAAAGACAAAAATTCTATAGAAAAAGTGGCAAAAGATATGAATATAGATGAATTCACAAAAAGCATATGATCCCTGAACACATGAAATGCTGTTCAATGTTGTTTATAATAAAGAAAATGCAAATTAAAACCTCACTAAGATATCTTTTTTCAACATTCAATTGGTACAAATTCAAAAGCTTAATAATGAACTCTGCTGACAAGGCTGTGGAGAAACAGGCATTCTCACACATTGCTTTGGGAATGCAAAATTGTACAATCCTTTTGAAGAATCTGGCGATATCTAACAAAATTATATATGCATTTACACTTTGTACCAGAAATCCCACTTCTAGAAAGTTACCATGAAGATATGTTTAGAACACTATAAAAATACAAGTTGCATATTATTTGTAACTGCAAAATACTGAAAGCTACCTAAATGTCCAAACATGGGGATTGGTTGGCTAAACTACTATACATCCACACAATGGAAGACTATGCAGCTGTAAAAAGATAAGGAAGACTTATATGAATAAATATGGAGTGATTTTTAGCTTACAATAATGAAAAAGCAAAGTGCATATCAGTACATGATACACTGTGTGTGTGTTCTTACTTTTGCAAAAAGAAACAGGAAGGATAAGTCATAAAATAATGAAATCAATTACTTGTAAGGGGTAAAAAGGAGCAAGAAGCTAGGAGAAGGTTCATAGCTGGGAATGATGCTTCTCTAGCTTAATTTTTGTGTAGTTTTGAAATTTAGAAGCATACTAATGTTTTCCTTTTTAAAATATTAAAATTTTTAAAAATGAGGAAAAAACCCTAGAACTGTATGCAATCAGAAACAAATGAACTCAAGTTAATAATATAACTACACTCAAGAAAGGAGGCAGGGCTTCCCTGGTGGCTCAGTGGTTGAGAGTCCGCCTGCTGATGCAGGGGACACAGGTTCATGCCCCAGTCTGGGAAGATCCCACATGCCGCGGAGCGGCTGGGCCCGTGAGCCATGGCTGCTGAGCCTGCGCGTCCGGAGCCTGTGCTCGGCAACGGGAGAGGCCACAACAGTGAGAGGCCTGCTTACCGCAAAAAAAAAAAAGAAAGGAGGCAAAAATATACAATGGAGAAAAGACAGTCTAGTCTCTTCAGTAGGTGGTGATGGGGAAATTGGACAGTCACATGTAAAAGAGTGAAATTAGAACATTCTCTAACACCACACACACAAAAATAAACTCCAAATAGATTAAAGACCTAAATGTAAGACCAGATACTATGAAACTCCTAGAGCAAAACATAGGTAGAACACCCTCTGACCTAAATAGCAGCAATATCTTTTCGGATCCATCTCCTAGAGTAATGGAAACAAAAACAGGAAAAAAAAAAAAAAGGTCCTAATTAAATTGAAAAGCTTTTGCACAGCAAAGGAAACCATAAACAAAATGAAAAGGCAACTTACAGAATAGGAGAAAATATTTGCAAATTATGCAGCTGAAAAGGGATTAATCTGAAAAATATACAAACAGCTCATACAGTTCAATATGAAAAAAAAAACCCAATCAAAAACTGGGCAGAAGGTCTAAATAGACATTTCTCCAAAGAAGACATACAGATGGCCAAAAGGCACATGAAAAGATGCTCAACATCCCTAATTATTAGAGAAATGCAAATCAAAAGTACAATGAGGTATCACCTCATACTGATCAGAGAGGCCATCATCAAAAAGTCTACAAATAATAAATGCTGGAGAGTGTGTGGAGAAAAAGGAACCCTCCTACACTGTTGGAAGGAACGTAAATTGGTACAGCCACTATGGAGAGCAATACGGAAGTTCCTTAAAAAAAACTAAAAATAGGGGCTTCCCTGGTGGCACAGTGGTTGAGAGTCCACCTGCCGATGCAGGGGACACGGGTTCATGCCCCAGTCTGGGAAGATCCCACATGCCGCGGAGCGGCTGGACCCGTGAGCCATGGCCGCTCAGCCTGCGCGTCCTGAGCCTGTGTTCCACAACGGGAGAGGCCACAGCAGTGAGAGGCCCATGTACCACACACACAAAAAAAAAAAAACCTAAAAATAGAGCTACCATATGATCCTGCAATCCCACTCCTGGGCATATATCTGGAGACAACCATAATTTGAAAATGTTCATTGCAGCACTATTTACAATAGCCAACACATGGAAGCAACCTAAATGTCCATTGACAGATGAACGGATAAAGATGATGTGGTATGTGTATACAATGGTATATTACTCAGGCATAAAAAAAGAATGAAATAATGCCATTTGAAGCAACATGGATGGACCTAGAGATTATCATACTAAATGAAGCAAGTCAGACAAAGAAACACAAATATCATATGACATCACTCATATGTGGAATCTAAAAAAAAATGATCAAATGAACTTATATAAAAAAGTGGGTATACAAAATAAACCCACAGACAGAGAAAATAAACTTATGGTTACCAAAGGGGAAAAGTGGAGGGAGGGATAAATTAGAAGTTTGGGATTAACATGTACATACTACTATGTACAAAATAGATAACAAATAAGGACCAACTGTATAGCACAGGGAACTATACTCAGTATTTTGTAATAACCTACAAGGGTAAAGAATCTGAAAAAAATAGATATGTATGTGTGTATAACTGAATCACTTTGCTGTACACCTGAAACTAACACAACATTGTTAATCAA
The DNA here is from genome assembly GCF_949774975.1 of Lagenorhynchus albirostris. NCBI lineage: Eukaryota > Metazoa > Chordata > Mammalia > Artiodactyla > Delphinidae > Lagenorhynchus > Lagenorhynchus albirostris. The sequence continues at coordinate 71,528,617 of NC_083105.1, forward strand.
CTATATTTCAATTAAAAAAAAAATTCTCCTGGAATGATACTCTAGATCATTCATTTGTCCTTTTCTCTATTATGCCCTGAAAGTTTTATCCACCAGAACACTTCCTTTGCTACCACTTGATCACTGTGGATCAGAACCATATTTATAAACTTGTCCTCTCTCTTCTTGTCCCAGCTAAATAAACACACAACACTGGCGATTTCTTGGAGGTATTTAGTGCTAATAACTATAATGAAACAGGTGTAAAAGTCATCGCATGAGAAATACTTTCTTTTTTTTTTTTTTTTTTTTTGCGGTACGCGGGCCTCTCACTGTTGTGGCCTCTCCCGCTGCGGAGCAGGCTCAGGACGCGCAGGCTCAGCGGCCCTGGCTCATGAGACCAGCCACTCTGCGGCATGTGGGATCTTCCCGGACCGGGGCACAAACCCGTGTCCCCTGCATCGGCAGGCAGACTCTCAACCACTGCGCCACCAGGGAAGCCCGAGAAATACTTTCTATACCTTAAGACTTAATATTGCTAGTCTTGGTCATAATTGGAATGCAAATAAAAGTACCTTATTCTGACACTGAGCTTTCACTGACCCATATTTTAACTTTCTTTCTGGGAATCAAACCCACTTTTCCATTTATCTGCAAGGACAAAAAAAATAAAATTTTAGAAATGCAAGTCTCATGAAGTATACCACTTATGTATCCTTCCAAGGGGGAAAAAATTACAAGAAATAAATTAACATAAAGACATCAAGAAAAGGGAAATCAGAGCTAAAAGAAACATCTCCAGGCAGGAGGGAGAGGTAGAGGGATCAGGTACATCGCCTGTTGGTTGCAACCTCAGGAGCTTCCCAGGTGAAATCTGAAACTGGCCCTTATACGCAGAGGGCAAGGAGAAACCAAAGAAAAAGGCAGACCACAGAAGATTAGTAGGTGCCAGGTTTAATGAGCAAGGAAACTTAAAATGAGACTTGTCTTGGGTGGTCACAAGATGAGGAGATCTCCACGCACCCCGGCCCACCAGAATCTTAAAAGTATATAGAGAGACCTTAACTGGGTTCAGTCATGTATACCATCCAGATGGTCTCAACACTAAATTGTTCTCTCAAGGCTACATCCTTGAAGTGGCACCTAGTGCAGGAATTGTGGGCAGAACATGCATTCCAAAACCAGGGGAGGGGCGGAGGCGCCTCCAGTTGCCTGGGTCCAGATCAAGTGTCAACTGGGGGTCATGTCCTCTCAATGATCTCTTCCAACATCGTCTTAGGGGCAGATATTAGGAACTCTAGAAATTGTAAGTATTAAAGCATAACTATAATTTGAAAAGGCATCTTTAATTTTATAATAATTATTATTTGTTTTCAATCATAAATTTCTACTTGTTTTGAAAAATCAATTAAATATTTTACACTCCTCAAACATATCTGGATGATAATTTTTTTAAAGCTGGGGAAAAAACTGTTATAAAATACCTGACAGTGAGCAACAAAAGCTATCTGGATCAGAAGCATCAAATAATAGTGACAAAGTAGCAGAAATCAATAGCTTTACACATGGATAATTAAATAAATTAGTTGAAAGACAATTTCCAATGTATAGGCAACCACCAAAAGAATAAAACAAGATGTACACTTTCCAAAACTTTAGGTAAACTTTCTAGAATAAGAAAATAGAAAAAATAAATATACAGCTCATTCAGTATCCTTCCTTTTAACTTCAGCTTACATTGGAATTACTTTGAAGTGTTATTGTTAAATAGTTAAGCCAAAACTTTCAAAGATAATGAAATATTAGCAGAAGCCAGGCAACTTGGAATGAAAGAACAATGAGTTCTCAGATTCAAGTAGCCTGTGTGCCAGGTTCCTTTTGAGGCAGGATTTCATCATAAATCTTCAAAACAAGCATCATTATCCTCATTTTTACAAATGAGGAGAATGAAACTCAGGGAAAGCAAGTAGCTTGCCCAAGGTCATAAATCTACTGAGTGTCAGGGCTGTGGTTCAAATCCAGATATTTAGACTCCGATTCCACCATTCTCTCAATTACTTTGTGTCACTTCACTACAACTTATTCAAGTTCAACACTGCTCAAGTTCAGCAAGTCAACAATTGTTTTTTCCTTCTTCCTTTGTTGTGCTGACTTTTCTGTTCTTATTATTTATGCAAAGAATCAAATCAACACCGTATGTATTGTGCCTAAGTAAACAGGATGTTCCCACTTATAAGATGGAGTCGCACAAATTTGTATTCTATCAAGCTTCGGGCATCAATCTCAACAAAAGTGAAAAGGAGGGCAACTCTAGCTGCTTCTAAATTTCTCTTACATTCTAAGAGCTGTGCCAAGTGAAATTTTGCAGCTTAAACTAAAAATTAAATAGATAAATAAATAAAACTTTGTACATTCAATCTAGTAAGCACACAAAAACTATTTATAACTATTCCCAATGGTAGCCAAGTAATTTCCCATTTTATTCTAAAAATCCCAGTTACATAAATTTTGCATTGTTTCCCAAACTATGAGAGCACAAGATAGATAGCCACTCCCTTCTCAAAAGGTGGAAAAAACTGTCAGATTGTCAGCATATAGGGGATTCTTCCAGATAGACTCCAAGTTTCTGTGTAGCCACTGGTTATGATGTTACAGAGGAACATTGCTGCTGTAATAGGCTCACCAATCTTCCCTGCCATCCATCCAAATAACCATCCTAAATAAAAGTTAGGATATTTGGACAAAACAGGTACTTGAAGAATGGAGGTACAGTTTTTTCTGTTGAGAACATTAATTCTCAACTCTACTGAGTTATTTAGACCAAAAAATTATATACCATACACTTATTATATTGGAGAATTCAAAACTCCCCAATTTACCACAACTTAAGAGGGAACGTACACTGACTTTCTGCCAAGTAAATATATATAAATATATATATATAATGTCTAAGCAGACTAATGGTAGTGAGGTAGTTTTGTTTTCATTAAAGCTTTTCCATTTATATCCTAAAGTGCTTACATTTTCAGAAAATGCATGTGTTTCCCAAGTCAGACATTTATTACCAACAGTAGTACAGATGAGTCTACTGTTAAGACAAAAATGAACACTTGCATAAACCATAACTTATATGGTTTATAACTTTATCCACTTTGGTAACTTTAGTGTTAAAGAGTCCATTTTTCTCTTTTCCTAAGAAAAAGAGGCATAGAAAAGCTAAACTGATGACTAATAACCATTCTCAGCCCTTTTGCAGAAATGCTCACTACTACAACATCGTGCCCTTTTAAGCTTTCCCTTATGTTACTAATTACCAAATGAAAGAGGACATAAAGTAATAATTTCAGAGACCAAATTCAAGTTTTTATGTGGCAAAAGTTTCTCTCGTGCCAGTTATATGCTTTATGAGAAATATATGAAAATATTGGTTTGGCCAAAAAGTTCATTTGGGTTTTTGTAACATCTTACAGAAAAACCCGAACGAACTTTTTCAACCCCAATGCAATATATACTAACGCCTAGCGTTTCTTATCACCCCTACTACTAACTTTAGGTCAAGCTACAGTCAGTTCTGCTTGATAACTGCCCCTGGCTGCCTGCCTCTTTTTGGATCTCTGCCATCATTTTCCTATTCAGCCATAGAAAGAATGATACTTTTACAATATAAATAGATCATGTCATCCTATGCTCAAAAATCTCCTAATAACTTTCCAGCTCTCAGAAGAAAAGAATAAATATCTTTTCCCCCATGGCCTAAAAGTCTCTAAGTTATCTGCCCCTGGCCTATCTCTAAGTGAACCCAAAGAAGAGATGCACATGACAAGGCATAAGGCATAGGCCATAAAATGCTCCCAGGAAACAGGCCTATGGAAGAAATTAGGGTTGTGATTTTGATAGTAAATTTGATTCTCTAGAAATAAGGAAGAAAAAGGGATGGGCATATGTAGGTTAAAAAGAAAGAAAAGAAAGAAAAAAGAAAGGAAATGTTTTCAAGCAGACATAAAAACCTTTTACTTATATATAACTGAAATGAAGGAATGCTGTGGATGTTAAAGAAAACTGGTTGTATTATTTGGAAATGACTTATGTGCACATAATCTCAATGTAAGCTTGCTTGGCCATGTTACACTGCCAGCTCCCTAGACAGTTTTCAGTCTGCTCTCTCTGCACTGTGACTGGGAGTAAGCAAGCATGTGTGCTCACTCTTTAATAGCAGAGTCTCAGTTTCTTACAGCCTTCCAGTAAGCCCCACGGGTTTTCAAACCAGCTTAGGGGGCTCCTCTTCCCTGTGTCAGACGCCAAGGCTAGGGTTCCTAATATGTAGATCAAACGTCTCACTCCCCAGAGAGGATCCCTGAACCTGTGATATACCCCTCCTCTTCTGTGCCTGTCCCCTGTGTCCCCTGCTAGATGTGCGGGTCCAACCAGATTGCTTCTCCTCCCTTCCTTCCAGACTCTGTGCATCTTTCTTTACAACCTTCGTTGCAGAAGAGCTGTTCTGCTAGCCGCTAGGTTGATTTCAGTGAGAGTCGCTCTATGTGTCGTCGTAGTTTTTTTTTTTTTTTTTTTTTTTGCGGTACGCGGGCCTCTCACTGTCGCGGCCCCTCCCGTTGCGGAGCACAGGTTCCGGATGCGCAGGCTCAGCGGCCATGGCTCACGGGCCCAGCCGCTCCTCGGCATGTGGGATCCTCCCAGACCGGGGCACGAACCCGCGTCCCCTGCACCGGCAGGTGGACTCTCAACCACTGCGCCACCAGGGAAGCCCTGTCATCGTAGTTTTGATATATTTGGAGGGGAGGTTGGCCCACCATCCTCCTACTATGCCATCTTGACCTCCAGAAAAGTCTTTACTAGGGTCAAATGCCCCTTTTTAATTTTCACTTACTGATTCTAGATTTGTCTTCTTGACCAATATAGAATAAATCAATTTCTCATCCACCTAATGTTGCTCTGTATATTTGAATACAACTGGCGTTTCTCTTATATATGCTTTCTTCTATGGTCTAAACATTCCTAGGACCCTCAGTGCTTCTTCCCATTAGGTGGTTTCCATTCCTTTCACCATGTAATTTTAATTCCTTTGGAAATAGCATTGTTTATAGACACTTCTATTAAAATATCACATTAAGTACTAAATGTAATATACCACATATATCAGGACCATTGAAGATTAAAACTATTTTACCTCTTTGCGTCTATACAATATCTTTAATAGTCATGAAATATTTATATTAATCTCTAGTCAATTAAAACTATCTTTTTTTCACATAAACTTCTATGAAGTCAGGTACCTCACACATTATACTTTCTTTTTTTAATTAAAAATTGTTTTTATTCAAATGGAAAACCTTAATCTTCCTTAAATGTAAGGTTGTCAGTTCCAATCTTTTGGACTGTTGAGGTCTTGGACAGTTCTTTGTCATTTTTATTGTATTATCCATTATATTACCCTTCCAATTTTGTTTGATTCACAGATTTGGGAAGATAGCTTGTGTCACTTTGTTCTTGATACAATGTTAAATAGAAGCAGATGTCTTAAGGTACATCTTACTAGAATATATTTGGAAATAATTGTTCACCAACTTTAAAAATTCTATCTTTATTGTCATCCAATATACATTGCTCTGGAGATATTCCTCAAGAATATCTTGAGACATTTGTTTAAAATTTCAGTGAAAGTTATACATAGTAGTATATATAATTCTCTTGATTCAGCTATTTATTCAGCTATCTATTGGAATCTATTTCCAACCCCTCATAAAAAAGTATAATTTAGGTTGATTTACACTTCATAAATCCATCTTCTAAGTAAATAACACTTATTCTAAATTCTCACAAACCAATTGTCCTGAATTTCCTGCTCTTTTACTGGATGTTTTAATCCATTATGATTCCATTATTAGCCAAAGATAGTTTGTGTGTATGTGTGTGTGCACATATGTGTAGAAGGCAGAGTTGTTTGAGTCTATCCACACCATTTCAAATGTTCAATCCTGAAAGCCCTAGTATACTTCCTGGTTTAACAACTACTTCAGAATCAATAAAATAATCAACCCTACATCCCTGTGGGTGAAAAGATAAAAAGACACACAAAAAAGAGATTTTTTTGAAGTGCTTGGACTGATGAAGTATGCACTGAATGCTCTGTAGAGCAGTGTTAAAGCAAGTTTTGGGCATTATTCAGAGCAGAGTTAAAGGAATCATCACTTAGTAGAATAAATTTACCAACTTTCACAGATGTTTGTGTGAAATTTTTTAAAGTTTTCCAGGTAAGGTTTTAGTTTTACAAAGAAAAAATATGGTTTAAACAATAATAAATGTATTTTTAGACCAGGAAACTCTTCATTCTATTGACATCATCTGCTCCCACATTTAGTATATAGTTTAAACAAAGAAAAGGGAGATTTTTTCTTTCCTGGAAAGTATAAGTTTTGCAATGATAGATTAGGTCAGGCTTCTGAGAAAAACACACTTCTAAAGCTTCTAAGTTATAATTGATTGATTAGCATTCAGTTCATAATTGAACTCGTCTCTACTGGTACCCACCATGCAGCAGGAGCAACATTCTTACAGAAAAAGAATCACATACTGTAAAGAAACCATCACTCCACAGAGGGAGAATTTAGCAGATTATTTGGGGGGAGAGGGGCCACTGGGCCAGGAGATCCAGAAGCAGCAGCCAGAAAAAATAGTGGAGTCCTGCACTCAGGTGATAGCCATTGGGTTGGTGCCATCTCTTCTGGCCATCATCTTGCCCCTCACCAGAATCCTCTTCATTAGGCTTTGCAGGAGAGGTGGGAAGAGTCATTGTTGTATTTGGAGTCAATTATATGACCCTGGCTCCAGACTTCAAAGCTTAAGCCAAACTCCCAGAATGTAACCTCCCTAAGGCAGGGCTTTTTGTCTCCTTTGATCCCTGCTGTGTCCCCACGGCCTATATCAGTGCCTGGCACAGAGTATGTGCTGATCAGTGTTTGTTGAAGTATCACTTGGGATATCTTGGTGCTGAGTTAACAAGCAAATAATCCTATTCCATATTTATAATGTTTCTTATTTCTTCCTACTCTAATTCTCTTTTAAAAATTAAATAATACTATCACTATTAGTAGCTAACATTGAGTTAGCTACTTGTTGAGTGCTATGTGCCAAATACTGCTCTAAGCATTTCACACAAATTAACTCATTTACTTATGCAAATTCAGTAAGTGTTCATAGCTTTTCTCCCATCGCATGTTTCACAATCGAAATTTCACTCACAGAGGTTGCTGCTTTGACAACTAAATGTCCTCTAACTGCAAAGTACTTCAATTTGCCCAACTTCACATTTAGGGCCTAAACCAGCGACCCCAAAACCTGGCAGAGCAGATAGCTCTAGTTCTAGCGACTGTCTTTCTTTATTGTGTCAATATTGAGTGAGCCATAAAAATTCAAAAGAGGATCAAAAGGAATGCCAACCAGAACAGACTTTGTTTGCAAGTACTTAGTTTATATATTTCAGGCTTTCAGTATGTAAAATGGCCATCAGAAAGAATCACACTTGCTACAGGGTAGATTCCAGACCTTTTCATAATTTATGCAAGCATATATGATCTGGTCTCTGCTTTCTAATCAGCCTCATTCCCTGGCATGTCCCGCTCCTGAACACACCATTCTTTTCTTGTTCCCAAGTTCCTTAGCTGTTCTGCTAATTATGCCCTAAGCTGGAGTCCCTGACAGTTTTCCCAGGCCTTAGCATGGTAATGTGCACTTGGTACTCGTAAACCTTTATTAGATAAATGAGAGAATGGATAAAGAAGATTCAGTTCCAGAGAATGGTGACCTTCTTCTACACTTGTCAGCATGAATGCTAGCAACATATTTTACCAGATACAGTGTAATAAATAAAACCTCCTTCACCTCCAACACTGTGGGGTTTTTTTCTTCACAAGAATTCTTCTGAGGCAGCTTTCAATTCCATCTTCCAGACACTCTCTTAACTCTCCAAAGGCTAGGTCAGTTAAAATGTTCAGCATGAAAAGGGTTTGAAAAGAAAAGAAGAAACAACAAATATGTTCTCAAGAATCCTTTGTGAATGCTTTCTCCTTTCTCTGTCACTGCCCAGAGGATCCAGCTTTGTGCTTTTAGAGTAAGCAATGCAGTAGACACTCTGCTTCACACACTCATGTTCGTGTATGACACGGCAAGGGGGGTGGTGAAGGGTACATTTCTTTTTTCCTCCTGCTTCTAAGCATTTAACACCTGATTGCCATATATTTGCAAATACAAGAAATTCCAGAAAGAAACTTTAGTAAACATCGTGAAACATCTGGAATAGTTTCAGCTTAATAACTTACATAAGCCTGGATAAACATTAAATATGGACCCTTAAATGTCAAACTATTTTTCCTACTTGAAACGCATTAATGATTTCTGAATGACAACTTTCAAGAACCAGCTGTTAGTATGTCAAATTTTTTCCAGACTTTTTTTTTCTTCCTTTATCCTAACATTACCTTCTTCACACCACCAAACAGACTGACTTCTGAAGCACAGCCCTGATCATGGCTCTCCCTGGCTGAAAGCTTTTAGTAGAACCTTATTATGATGAAATAATGTAGGCTTATTATGAAATAAGAGCATTTGTGTGATCCTCAAAGGCCTCCAAGGTCAGTTCAACTTATCTTCCCAATATCATATTCCACCTTCCATTTACATGTACTCCATTTTTCCAGATAAATTATTCCCTTTGCTGTTCCTAATTCTGCCTTCTTTCTGTGCCTAGAATGGCTTTCCTCAGAACTGCCTAATCATTTTCTACCTTTCCTTATTGTATGTATTACATGGTAGGTTATTTAACAGTCGTGTGTGCGTGCATGAATATGTATCTAATGTCGATAAACTGTTAGCTTTTTGCACAGTTTCTTGTTTATAGCCACCACAATTCAGAACATTACACATAGTAAGTACTCAATAAATGTGCATTGAATAAAAGAGAAAATTATTATATTTTCTAATGATACCACCATTTGAATTAGACATAAAGATTTTTCAGCCTCACACTTATCAACCAAACGTCAGTTGTCTCTCCACCTGTTGCTTGTTATCCACCAGTTAAAGACTGCAGAAACCTTGCTGGACAAAAGAAACCCTTCTGTTTTGGAGAGTAGTGCCATCTTCTGACATTGCATCTTGCTTCTGCTGTTCTTTCAATTTAACCTGGATATTCAAACCCTCAGAAAGGGAAGCATTATTTTCATAATTATATCAATGTAGAGCTACTAAAAACTATGCTAACAGTTTGCAAATGTAGACTCTGGTAATTCACTTTCTGCTCCAGAAACTTCCAAATCATTCCAATTTTAGAAATGGCCTATAGAAAGATTTGGAGATTTAATTGTGGCAATCATTTACTCCTTAAATTCACAGTGATATATTTTCATATTTGAAAGTCAGGATCATTCTAAGAGACTAACAAAGTCATATTCATGAAAATGAGAGGGTACATTGCAGTCTCTTGTATCCCCAGAGAGGCTTAAGTTTTTTACATTCATTTCTAAAATGTGATTCATTATCTTAAAATATATTTACTGAGTTCTCCTCTTAAATAGTGTTAACATGCAACTTTGCATGTTGTTTTTGTGATGGAAACAGAATTCTCTTTCATGAAGATGGTGTATGTGTCATATATGTATGTATGATTGGATTTGGATTGGGAAACTCTTTAAGGAGACCTTTTAGATATGCAAGTATAAATCCAATTCCTCTCTAGAAAGGAAAATTTCTGAGTACTGAAGTACCAAATGTTTTGCACAGTATCTCTTCAGTTTACACATCTGGACTCTGTGTAGGAAAGTCCTAATGGAAAGATCATGAAAGGGAAATTGGTGCCTGCAACTAAGTGGCAATCTGAGGGTTAAGAGAGTTATGGCAGATCCCTGGAGGAATGGTGTGGCATATATATTCTAGAAACTATTCTGTCTACTACCTGATAAAAGAGAGCATGGTGGGATTTCCATGATTCCCTTCCCTAGTCTACATTGTAACTTTTTCTGTTCTCAGTCCTTTGAGTAAAACTTTCTTAAACAGTAAACTTTAAGGAATCATTGGTTGGATGTGTTCTTACACTTAGGAGAGCTCCAATATCCTGGAAGAGTAATATTGACCTGGCAAGCTGTGATGTATATAGAAGCCCAGACAAGCAGCCTGAATTGAAGATGCCAAGTGACATACAGGAAGCATTCATGGAACAAGAAAATGTTCCTAAAACTTACCAAGAAATCTTTGGAGAGGGAAACTTGGTAAAAGACATTATTTCCTGTAAGTAAGGCAAGAGAGGAAAATGCAAACTACTGTTATTTGGGTTTTAAAGAGAGGAATCACACAGAAGGCTAAAGAATTTAAGGATATCAAGTTCTTATAAAAGAGTCAGGCATAAGCAAAATGATTCACAAAGAGTAAGAATTCATTGTCAATAATACTTAATGTAATCATTTAGTGTTTATTGATTATGTGATGTTAATTATGTAATTATTTATTGTGTATTAATAATGTAATTAAAGTAATCATTAATGTTTATTTTCAGCAGTTCCTCATTATTCAGAGAAATTCAGTTTGGCTTTCAGGACTGAACCACAGGTAATTAATGCTGTATCCAGTACGTTCTTTTCACTTCCTGTTTGATAGAAGCAGTAGTACAAAGGAAAGAATACATGATCAGCCAGTAACCCCCAAACCTGATTGCTTTCTTTTCTATTAAAGATGTCTTTGCTTCCTATACTGGAAGAGAAACATCTCTTAATTAACTGTAAAAGAAATAAAAATAGTCAAATAGGAAAAGTGAAAAATAGAAATAGTGAAATATAATTTAGACAATAATGGATTCTATGGAAAACATATACAGATAATTTTATAATTATAACTTTAAAAATCGGAACCCAGGTAAATGGTAAATCATTTTTAATATATAAAAAGTATTTGTGTTTTATTTTTAATTTTTTAAAATTTTTATTGGAGTATAATTGATTTACAATATTTTGTTAGTTTCAGGTGTACAGCAAAATATATCTGTTATACAAATACATATATCCACTATTTTTTAGATTCTTTTCCCATACAGGCCATTACAGAGTATTGAGTAGAGTTCCCTGTGCTATAGCATAGGTCCTTATTAGTTATCTATTTTATATATATGTGTGTATGTGTCAATCCCAATCTTCCAATTTATCCCTCCCCAGCCTCACTCCCTGGTAACCATAAGTTTATTTTCTACATCTGTAACTCTATTTCTGTTTTGTAGATAAGTTCATTTGCAGCCTTATTTTTTTATATTCCACATATCATATTTGTCTTTCTCTGTCTGACTTTCACTCTGTATGACAGTCTCTAGGCCTATCCATGTCCCTACAAATGACCCAATTTCAGTCCATTTTATGGCTGAATAATATTCCATTGTATATATGTACCACATCTTTATCCATTCATCTGTCGATGGACATTTAGATTGCTTCCATGTCTTGGCTATTGTCAATAGTGCTGCAATGAACATTTTCAAATTATGGTTTTCTCCAGATATGCCCAGGAGTGGGATTGTTGGATCATATGGTAGTTCTAGATTTAGTATTTTAAGGAACCTCCATACTGTTCTCCGTTAAGGTCGTACCAATTTACATTCCCACCAACTGTGTAGAAGGGTTCTCTTTTCTCCACACCCTCTACAGCACTCATTGCTTATACATTTTTTTGATGACAGCCATTCTGACCGGTGTGAGGTGATACTTCATTGTAGTTTTGACTTGCATTTCTCTAACAATTAGCCATGTTGAGCATCTTTTCATGAGTTTTTTAACCATCTGTATGTCCTCTTGGAGAAATGTCTATTTAGATCTGCCCATTTTTTAAGTGCGTTGTTTGTTTTTCTGATATAGCTGTTTGTGTATTTTGGAGATTAATTCTTTGTTGGTTGCTTCATTTGCAAATATTTTCTTCCATTCTGAGGGCTTTCTTTTCGTTTTGTTTATGGTTTCCTTTGCTGTTCAAAAGCTTTTAAGTTTAATTAGGTCCCATTTGTTTATTATTGTTTTTATTATCATTACTCTAGGATGTGGATCAAAAAAGATCTTGCTGTGATTTACATCAGAGAGTGTTCTCTCTAAGTTTTCGTCTAAAAGTTTTATAGTATCTGGCCTTACATTTAGGTCTTTAATCCCTTTGAGTTTACTTTTGTATATGGTGTTACAAAGTATTCTAATTTCATTTGTTTACATGTACCTGTCCAGTTATCTCAGCACCACTTATTGAAGAGACTCTCTTTTCTCCATTGTATATTCTTGCCTCCTTTGTCATAGATTAGGTGACCATACGTGTGTGGGTTTATCTCTGTAAATTCTGTCCTGTTCCACTTCTCTATATTTCTGTTTTTGTGCCAATACTATACTCTTTTGATTACTGTAGCTTTGTAGTATAGTCTGAAGTCCGGAAGCCTGATTCCTCCAGCTCCATTTTCTTTCTCAAGATTGCTTTGGCTATCTGTGGTATTCTGTGTTTCCACACAAATTGCAAAATTTTTGTTCTAGTTCTGTGAAAAATGTCATTGGTAATTTGTAGGGATTGCACTGAATCTGTATATTGCCTTGGGTAGTATAGTCATTTTCACAATATTGATTCTTCCAATCCAAGAACATAATATATCTCTCCATCTGTTTGATTTCTTTCATCAGTATCTCATAGTTTTCTGAGTACAGGTATTTTGCCTACTTAGGTAGGTTTATTCCTAGGTTTTTTTTTTTTTTTTTTTGGATGCAGTGGTAAATGGATTTGTTTCCTTAATCTCTCTTTCTGATCTGTCACTGCTAGTGCATAGGAATCAAGAGACTTCTGTGCTTTAATTTTGTATTCTGCCACTTTACCAAATTCATTGATCAGCTCTAGTAGTTTTCTGGTATTGTGTTGAGGATTTTCTATGTATAGTATCATGTCACCTGCAAACAGTGACAGTTTTACTTCTTCTTTCCCAATTTGGAGTCCTTTTATTTCTTTTTCTTCTCTGAAAGCTGTGGCTAGGTCTTCCAAAACTATGCCGAATAAAATTGGTGAGAGTGGACATCCTTGTCTTGTTCCTGATCTTAGAGGAAATGCTTTCAGCTTTTCACTATTGAGTATGATGTTAGCTGTAGATATGTTGTATATGGCCTTTATTATGTTGAGGTAGGCTTTCTCAAAAAAAACTCTGGAGAGTTTTTATCATAAATGGATGTTGAACTTTGTCAAAAACTTGTCTGCAAGTATTGAGATGATCATATAGTTTTCATTCTTCAATTTGTTGATGTGATGTATCACACCAATTGATTTGTGTATATTGAAGAATCCTTGTATCCCTGGGATAAATCCCACTTCATCAGGGTGCATGGTCCTTTTAATGTGTTGTTGGATTTGGTTTGCTAGTATTTTGTTGATGATTGTTGTGTCTATGTTCATCAGTGATATTGGCCTGTAATTTTCTTTTTTTGTGATATCTTTGTTAGGTTTTGGTATCAGGGTGGTGGTGGCCTTGTAGAATGAGCTTAGAAGTGTTCCTACCTCTGCAGTTTTTTGGAAGAGTTTCAGAAGGTTAGGTGTTAGCTCTTCTCTAAATGTTTGATAGATTTTGCCTGTGAAGCCATCTGGTCCTGGACTTTTGTTTGTGGAAAATTTTTAATCACAGTTTCAATTTCAGTACTTGTGATTGGTCTGTTCATATTTTCTATTTATTCCTGGTTCAGTCTTGGAAGGCTGTATCTTTCTAAGAATTTGTCCATTTCTTCTAGGTTGTCCATTTTATTAGCATATAGTTGCCTGTAGTAATCTCTTATGATCCTTTGTATTTCTGTAGTGTCTTTTGTAACTTCTCCTTTTTAATCTAATTTTTCATTTATAATCTAATTTTATAGATCTGAATCCTCTCCCTTTTTTTCTTGATGAGTCTGGCTAAAGGTTTATCAATTTTGTATTTCTTCTCAGAGAACCAGCTTTTAGCTTCATTGATCTTTGCTATTGTTTTCTTCATCTCTATTTCATTTATTTCTGCTCTGATCTTTATGATTTCTATCCTTCTACCGACTTCGGGTTTTGTTTGTTCTTCTTTCTTTAGTTGCTTTAGGTGTAAGGATAGGTTGTTTATTTGAGGGTTTTTTGTTTCTTGAGGTAACATTGTATTGCTATAAACTTCCCTCTTAGAACTGTTTTTGCTGCATCCCACAGGTTTTGGATTGTCATGTTTTTGTTGTCATTTGTCTCTAGGTATTTTTTGATTTCCTCTTTGATTTCTGCAGTGATCCATTGATTATTTAATAACATATTGTTTAGCTTACATGTGTTTGTGTTTTTTACAGTTTTTTTCCTGTAATTGATTTCTAATATCATAGCATTCTGGTCAGAAAAGATGCTTAATATGATTTCAATTTTCTTAAATTTACCGAGGCTTGATTTGTGACCCAAGATGTGATCTATCCTGGAGAATGTTCCATGTGCACTTGAGAAGAAAGTGTATTCTGATGCTTTCAGATGGAAGGTCCTATAAATATCAGTTAAATCTGTCTGGTCTAATGTGTGATTTAAGGCTTGTGTTTCCTTAATTTCTGTCTGGATGATCTATCCATTGGTGTAAATGGGGTGTTAAAGTCCTCCACTATTATTGTGTTACTCACGATTTCCCCTTTTATAGCTGTTAGCATTTGCCTTATGTTTTGAGGTGCTCCTATATTGGGTGTATATACGTTTAAAACTGTTATGTCTTCTTGGATTGATCCCTTGATCATTATGTAGTGTCCTTCCTTGTCTCTTGTAACATTCTTTATTTAAAGGTCCATTTTGTCTCATATGAATATTGCTACTCCAGCTTTCTTTTGATTTCCATGGACTATCTTTTTTTATCCCCTCACTGTCAGTCTCTATGTGTACCTAAGTGTGAAGTGGGTTACTTGTAGACAGCATATATATATGTCTTGTCTTTATATCCATTCAGCCAGTTTGTGTCTTTTGGTTTCAGCATTTAATCCATTTACATTGAAGGTAATTATTGATATGTGTGTTCTGATTGCAATTTTCTTAATTATTTTGCATTTGATTTTGTAGGTCTTTTTCTTCTGTTGTGTTTCCTGCCTAGAGAAGTTTATTTAACATTTGTTGTAGAGCTGGTTTGATGGTGCTGAATGCTCTTAGCTTTTGATTTCTGCATCAAATCTGAATGAGAGCCTTGCTAGGTAGAGTATTCTTGGTTGTAGGTTTTTCCCTTTCATAACTATAAATATATCATGCAGTCCTCCCTTCTGGCCTGCAGAGTTTCTGCTGAAAGATCAGCTGATAACCTTATGAGGATTTTCTTGTATGTTATTTGTTGCTTTTACCTTGCTGCTTTTAATATTTTTTTCTTTGTATTTAATTTCTGTTAGTTTGATTAATGTGTCTCAGTGTGTTTCTCCTTGAGTTTATCCTGTATGGGACTCTCTGTGCTTCCTGAACTTGGGTGAATATTTCTTTTCCCATGTTAGGGAAGTTTTCACCTATAATCTCTTCAAATATTTTCTCAGAACATTTCTCTTTCTCTTCTTCGTGGACCCCTATAATTTGAATATTGGTGCATTTAATGTTGTCCCAGAGGTCTCTGAGACTGTCCCCATTTCTTTTCATTCTTTTTTCTTTATTCTATTCCACTCCAGTGATTTCCACCATTCTATCTTCCAGCTCACTTATCTGTTCTTCTGCCTCAGATATTCTGCTGTTGATTCCTTCTAGTGCATTTTTCATTTCATTTATTATATTGTTCATCACTGTTTGTTTGTTCTTCAGTTCTTCTAGGTCCTTGTTAAACATTTTTGTATCTTCTCGATCCATGCCTCCATTCTATTGCTGGTATCTTGGATCATGTTTCCTATCATTACTCTGAATTATTTTTCAGGTAGATTGCCTATCTCCTCTTTATTTAGTTGGTCTCTTAGGTTTTTACCTTGCTCCTTCATTTGCAACATATTCCTCTGTCATCTCATTTTGTCTAACTGTATTTATGGTGTCCTTTCTTCTGGCTGTGGGGTCGTAGTTCCTCTTGCTTCTGGTATGTGCCCCTGGTGGGTGAGGTTGGTCTAGGGATTTGTGTAGGCTTCCTTGTGGGAGAGGCTGGTGCCTGTGCTCTGGTGGGGGGAGCTGGGTCTTGTCCTTTTGGTGGCAGGGCCATGTCAAGTGGTGTGTTATGGGGTATCTGTGAGCTTAATATGACTTTAGGCAGCCTGTCTGCTGATGAGTGGGGCTGAGTTCTTGTCTTAGTGGTTGTCTGGCCTGAGGTATCCAGCACTGGAACTTGCAGGCTGTTGGTTAGAACCAGGTCTTGGTGCCAAGATGGGGACCTCTGGGACAGCTCACCCTGATTAATATTCCCTGGGGCCAGAAATTCTCTGGCAGTCCAGTAGCCAGGACTCTACAGTCCCACCACAGGGGCTCAGGTTTGACTCCCAGTTGGGGAACCAAGACCCCAAAGGTCATGCAGCATGGCCAGAAAATGGGGGGGAGAAAAGGAAACAAACATATGAACAAAAACCAAGACAAACAAAAGAAACAAAACTAAAACAAAAAACAAAAGCAGAAACAAAAACAAGAAACAAGAAAACAACCAAACCAAAAAAAAAAAACCAAAACCAAAACAATCAAAACAAAACTAACAAAAACAGCAAAGCAAACAAAAAGTAAGCACATGAAAACAACTAAAAAACAGAAAAAAGAGAAAGAAAAGAACAAAACAAAAATCAAAAAAGCCAAAAAAGACAACAAAAACAAACAAAAAATTTTAAAAAATTAAAATAGAAAAATTAAAAATAAATTTAAAAATTAAGAAAATAATTAAATAAAAAAAATTAAAACAAAACAAAAAATTCATTGAGGGCCTCCACAATCGGTGTCCTTGTCCCCACAGTGAGCCACAGCTAACCTCCACCTCCCCAGGAGGCCCTTCAAGACCTCTAGGTAGGTCTCTGGACTTGCTGTGGGCACTGTGGCATCAGCTAAGACTCTGACCTGGCCCAACTCCTGTTTGTACTTGCCCCCAAAGTTCACAGCTGCTAAAGCTAGACTGGTCTCAGTTGTGGGAGCACTCGTTGTCCATTCAGATGTTCCGTAGGTGTTGGATATACCAGGCTGATCTCAGGGGTTTAATCCATGGCTTGTGCAGCTGAACAAGAGATTTCAGTTCCTCTTCCTTAGTTGTACAGCCCCTGGGGCTCAGCTTTGGTTTTGGCCCCACCTCTGAATGTGGACCACCCTCAGGCATCTGCTCCCTGCCCAGGCAAGAAGGGGCAAAGGCAGTGACTGACTGGAGCATGCTTGCTCATTTATGTGGGAGGTGCAAGAGGTGGCAACTGACTGGGGCACGCATGCTTGCTCAGGCAGGAGAGGGATAAGGTGGCCATGACTGGGGCATGCACTTGCTCCTGTGGGATCCCCCTCTAGTGCCCACAGAGGCAAGGGCTGACAGGAAGAGGCAACAGACTGGGGTGCAAATGCTCACTCAAGCGTGAGGGGGACAAGGTGGCAACAACTGGGGCACGCACACTTGCTCTGTTGGGAGTCCCTCCCAGTGCCCACGGAGGCAGGAGCTAGCATGTAGGGAGAAAAGCCACAATGGCGGCCCCGCCCCTTCCACACCACTCAACAATGACACCTCACTTCCAAGGCAGTCTGCGATTCATCCAGGAGCATTCTCAGCTGCAGAGCTTCTCACTCCTACCCCCTCAGGCTGACTCCATGAGCCAACAGCAGTCCTCTCCCTGGGTCTACTCTCTTAACCCCATGCTTCAGCACCCAGCCCCCACCAGCACTGGTGGACTTCTGTCTCAGGCTGGGGCATGCAGAGCTATGGCACAGATAATCCATGCAAGTCTCACTCTGTCTTGCCTGCCACAGAACAGCCACTGCACTTTCTTCCAATAGCCCCTGAGGCCCCCTCTATTTCAGTACATTTCGCCACTGGTGAGGGGGCCTCCCTGGGTACAGTAACCTCTCCTCTCCTTCAGCTCCCCCCAGGGTTGCAGGTCCCATCCCTTTTCCTTTTTTCTTTTTCTTCCCTTTTTCTCTTTCATCCTACCTGGTTATGCAGGGATCTTTTCTTGTCCTTTTAGGTTTCTGAGATCCTCTGCTAGTGTTCAGCAGGTCCTCTGTGCAAATTGTTCCACTTGTAGATGTATTCTTGATGTACTTATGGGGAGAAGTGAGCCTCAGGCCCTCCTATTCCACCATCTTGACCTCGACTCTTTATTTTCATTTTTAAGCAATTAAATACTTATATTTTCACTAATTTTATTGAGAATTCATAACTCTGATATTTCTCTGCCATCTTGAGTTTAGCTAGTTTTAAATTAATATTCTATTTTGGGGGAGCACATTTTTACCTGCCACTCATGTGGAAGACAAAAGAAAAAGGTGGTAAAGAATTAATCTTTTATCTTTTAGTTTGATGTTATTCATTTGTTGTTTTTTACTGATATTCTAGGTAAAAATAAATATTAAAATAGCATCCTGTGCACTCTCCACTGGTATTTTTACCATCTCTGAGCATTCCTGGCACACAAAAAGAATTCTCTTTTTTTCACACATCAAAAAGCTTTCTTCATGTGAAACACCTGTCATTCTGAATTTTTATTGTCTATGTAGTAGATGTGCATTGTTTTTATCTGTGCAGCTTTTCCTCCTTATTCTGTAATAGAATTCCTCTTTCCTTTGGGGAACACATTCTATGTGGTTATGTGAGTCTGGTCACCCCCCTGAAACATGGAGAAGGGAATATGATCCAGGACTGGCCAAAGTTCTCCATCTTCCTGGACCTTGTGACTGGTTCAGGAATAAGAATGCAAGACTCAAGCCAGACCAAGAAGAATCTCCTCTGAAACTTTTCTTCTGGAGCTATCAGAAAAGACCTATCCTGTTGGGGTTGATAGGCTGGTGGGATATCAGGTGGGGTTATGGTGAGCCATCTGACCTACAATGTAGCCACTGGCTGCTACTCTGAGTGAGTTGGGAAGTCACTGGTCAGAAATGTACCTGACCTTACATTTGTGAAAATGGCATTCTAGCTGCTGTCTAGTAAATAAACTGAATACTGAAACAAGTGTAGAAATAGAAAGACTAGTTAATAGCTTATTGCTATAATGCAAACAAGATTGGACAGTGGTGATAATGGTAGAATTGGTGATAAGTAGTGAGATTCTAGATGTATTTTGAACAAAGACCAAGTAGGATTAGTTAATAGGTTGAATATTGTGAAAAAGAAAGGAAATAGTAATGTTTTGTCTTGAGAAATGAAAGAATGAAATTGCTATTTACTGAGATAGAGTGGCTTGAAGTGGGTTGGGGGTATGGGGCAGAGATGTGGAAAATTAGTATTTGGTTTGGACATGTTAAGTTTAAGATATCTATTAGACAGTCAAGTGGACATGTCAAGTAGACAGTTGGGTATATGAGATTGGAGTTCAGCAGAGACACCTGGGTTCAATGTATAACTTTGAAATTTACAACATGTTGAAAGCTTTGAGTTTGCCTGAGATCACCTAAGGAGTAATGAAAGACATCTGAGAGCTATGTCATGGAGCCCTCCAATTTAGAGTTAGGAGAGATAGGTAAGAACCAGCAAAGTAGATTGTGAAGGAATAGCTAATAAGGAAGAGAGAGGCAGGAGAGACAAACTGAGAGAGGAGGTGGGGGAGAGACAAAGGGAGAGACACAGATGGAGAGACAGAGAATGAGAAGGAGACAGATATTCCAGACAGCAAGTGAAGAAAATGAGAATGCAGAAATGTTCAATCCTATTAAATATTACATAAGAACAGAGAATTGACCATTGTTCTTGGCAACGAACAGGTCATTGGAAACCCTGACAAGAGTTGATTCAGTGAATTAAAAGCCTGATTGTCCTGGATTCAGAAAAAGATTAGAAGAGAATAACATAGGCAGCAAATATAGACAACATTTTTTAAAAGTTTTACTGGAAAGGGGAGAGGGAAAGGGACAGTAGCAAGAGAGGTATAGATTAGAGATATAGCTTATTGGTATAATGTTGCAAAAGATTTATTAAAAGTGAAAAATTGATGATGCCATAGAGAGGAGACAGCAGCTGAATTAATTTATTTGAATTGGCATGAAAGGTTGGGATCTAGTGATCAAATATAGGGATTGACCTTAGTTAGATAAGATGGTGTATATTTCATCCATAGTGATGGGGCAAAGGCAAATTACCAGTAGGTTTGTAGGGATGGTACTGGAAGCATATGGAATTTCCCCATCTGGTTTCTTCTATTTTCTGTGGAGGAGGAAAGGTCATCAGTTGAGATTAGAAAGGGACAAGGAGGTACTTGGTGGTTGGAGGAGAAAAATGAAGGCATAAAACAGTCATGTTTGGCAGTGGAAAAGTGAATGTACTAAAGGAAAACATGGTATAGTTGCTGGGTGACATGGAGGGCCCCACTGGAGAATGAAAGTCAGAATAATGGAAGGAAAAGGGGACAAGAGTGTGCAAGAGAATGCTAAAGTCAATATATTCTAGAACAGTCATCAGGTTCATATTGTTCACAGAGTCCCAACTTTAATGAGGCCCCCAGAGATTTTAGCATGAATGCAGAAAAAAGGAAATCATCTAAGATCCTGGACCCTGATTCCAAAGTGGTTTTTTGGGGGGAGACAGTGTGGCCCAAACCAGAAAACAGAGCAGGATATAAAATAAAAATGGGTCGAGAGGGAAATCCAGATAAATAGTCAAGGTGGAATCAATGATGGGAGGATGCAAAAGACAAAGCAGGGATTAGAGAGATCAGATTAAAGAAAAAGGATGTGGAATGGGAAGACAGGTTAGTAACTTAGAGCTTGTAAGGGAGAACAACTTGGCATAGGAAACAAAATCAAAGAGAGAGAGAGTAGTATAGAAAATGATTGAAATCCTGGGATGAAAATCCAGTCACATCTTGTCCAGGAATCCAGAGGTTAATTACAAAGGAGAGTGTTTCTCCACAATGACATTCTTCCCTCTCAGAAGCTACATTATTCTGTATCTTAAAGGGAGATCACTATCCCTAACTCAGAAAACAGCAGCCATCCCAGAAGGATTTCTCCATCAGTACATTCTAACAGTTTGACAGTCAAGTCTCCCTGGATTGCCTCCGCTGGTTCCCACATTGTGGATTCCACAGTTAAAATTCCCTGTACGTGGTCTGGAGCCAAAAACAGAGGTCCCTTTGGAGATTCAAGATCTGAATGGAAAATGAGCATCTCTAGGACACAAATGTCCTTCACTGAGCAATGATCAGTCATTTAAATGCATAAAGATTAATCTTTATGATTTCTAAAGGATGAATTATGAGAGCATAGAAAATGAATGAGATTAACAGTCAAAATGAATTTGAATCCTGGCTTTGGTTTACTTTAGTTAATTTTTCATGGGTCTCAGTTTCTTCATCTATATAAATGGGATAATAATATTTATCTAGAAAATTATTTTGAGAATTGTATCTGGTGACATATTTGAAAACACAGGGCCTAAAGCAAGTAAGTCCTTGGAAAATGGTTTATTTTCTTTGCTATCCTCTTTTTTTTTTTTAAATATCTTTATTGGAGTATAATTGCTTTACAATGGTGTGTTAGTTTCTGCTTTATAACAAAGTGAATCAGTTATACATATACATATGTTCCCATATCTCTTCTCTCTTGCATCTCCCTCCCTCCCACACTCCCTATCCCACCCCTCTAGGTGGTCACAAAGCCTGGAGCTGATCTCCCTGTGCTATGCGGCTGCTTCCCTAGCTCTCTATTTTATGTTTGGTAGTGTATATATGTCCATGCCACTCTCTCACTTTGTCACAACTTACCTTCCCCTTCCTCATATCCTCAAGTCCATTCTCTAGTAGGTCTGTGTCTTTATTCCCATCTTGCCCCTAGGTTCTTCATGACCTTATTTTTTTTCTTAGATTCCATATATATGTGTTAGCATACAGTATTTGTTTTTCTCTTTCTGACTTACTTCACTCTGTATAACAGACTCTAGGTCCATCCACCTCACTACAAATAACTCAATTTCGTTTCTTTTTATGGTTGAGTTATATTCCATTGTATATATGTGCCACATCTTCTTTATGCATTCATCTGTTGATGGACACTTAGGTTGCTTCCATGTCCTGGCTATTGTAAATAGAGGTGCAATGAACATTTTGGTACATGACTCTTTTTGAATTATGGTTTTCTCAGGGTATATGCCCAGTAGTGGGATTGCTGGGTCATATGGTAGTTCTATTTTTAGTTTTTTAAGGAACTGGACAGGTACATATAAAAGTATGAAATTAGCACACTCCCTAACACCATACACACACAAAAATAAACTATATTTTAAAGAATATTTTCTTTAAATATATTGTTTTTTCTATCCCCCATCTGTCATTAGAAAGTGTGATAAAGGTCTAAATTCATTTACTTACAAGAAACATAAGTCTGCTATTTGTCACAGAATCTTGTTGCTTAAATTCTGACTTACAATTTGAAATTTCTTAATTAAATTTATTTCATAGTATCTCTGCCCCTGAAATTTAGCATGACTTCCCAGAAAGTTCCCCATTGACCTTGCTTTTGTGAATGATATTTTGGGGTAGGTAAAGTGAGAATGCACTCCCTACAATATATCAGCCACTTTCTTTTGAGGTAACAGAAGCTTTTTTGAGTAGGTATGGTTATTATATTTTTGTATATTGCTTTATAAATGTAAGATCTTAGGTATATCAAAATATCTCAAGGCTGGAAAAAAATAGCTGTCTTTAGGCAACTACCCTGAAAGTAAATTCAAGTCTCCTCTTCTTCAAATCTACATGACACCTTTTACTTTTGCTTGGATAAAATATTCTTGGACATTTAACAGCCACATCATCTTTCCCATCTGCCTTGCTTTCCATCATCTCAGAAACATCACGAGGGTGTGATATTACCTCTAGAAGCAGGGCAATTAATGGCCCTTGTTGTTGATTCCTGTCAAATTCTCTTTGTTGAAAATCTCTCAATAGTTTGCATTTAGCTTTATTTAAATAATTTTATTCAAAGTTACAGGCCATTTCAGACCTAATGAAGGTGCCTTTTTTGTGAAACAAAGTATTCTAGGCTATTCTTGCCTTCTTCAGGGCATGAGTGAAATACAACTTTGCACTTTCACAGGCATTGTTAAGAAATGATTCGTTGGTATTTTACAGAAAAATGCAAAAATATTTTAGACATAAAATATAGCATTGCCTTAAATCATCATCTTATTAAAATTATTATTTTTAAATGATTTTTCTGCAAAGAGTTGATTTTTATAACCATTTTGCTAAAGCATGGTAATTTTGAAAATATAAGGAAATAGACATGGGGGAAGGGGACATGGGGGATTGTTACTCAATGGGTGTGTTTCAGTTATGCAAGATGGATAAGCTCTAGAGATCTGTGATAAACATGGTATTGTGTACTTTAAAATATGTTGAAGGACTTCCCTGGTGTCACAGTGGTTTAAGAATCTGCCTGCCAATGCAGGGGACACAGGTTCAAACCCTGGTTCAGGAAGATCCTACATGCTGCAGAGCAACTAAGCCCGTGCACCACAACTACTGAATCTTGTGTGCCTAGAGCCCATGCTCAACAACAAGAGAAGCCACCACAATGAGAAGCCCATGCACCGCAATGAAGAATAGCCCCCGCTTACTGCAACTAGTAAAAGCCCACATGCAGTAGCGAGGAACCAATGCAGCCAAAAGTAAATAAATAAATAAAAATTTTAAAACTAAATAAAAATAAAATTGAAGAAGTAAAAATAATAAAATAAAATATGTTGAGGAAAAATCTTACATTGTGTTCCTAACACACACACACACAAACAGAAGTAAATTTTTGAAGATGATGGAGATGTTTAGCACCTTCATTGTGGTGATGGTATCATCAGTGTGTGCATATGTCCAAACTCATCAAAATGTATATGTTAAATGTGTGCAATTTTTGCATATCAATTTAAAAAAGAAAATAGACAAAAACTCAAATAGCTGTACTCAGTTTTATGTGAAACCATCCACTATTCAAATAAACTATGAAGTAATACAAGGGAAAATAAAATACATCAAAGAGCAGTAAATAAGCTTTTATAACATAGTTCTAAAAATGTAATCTAAAAAAGGTAATCTAAACTATTTTGGAGGAAAAGAAATTAACCTTTGGTTTAGGGAACAATGCTTTAATATCAAATCAGAATTAACACTAGAAAATATGAGATCCATATCTACAGAATTTCAAGACAAAGTGGGCAGAGACACTGCAATCTTCCTAAATGTCTCCA